>NW_004567129.1:23374340-23493600 GCF_000260355.1 Condylura cristata | reverse complement strand
CCCCCCCCTCCCCACGACCACACACACACCCAGGGTCACTGAAGCTGTAACTGGGTTGTGCCCAGGAAAAGGGGAGGTTCCAGGTTCCTTGCCCCACACAAAGGAGGGTAGAGCTGAGTAGAGAGGAGGTGGAGCTGGGGAGGAGACTGAAGAGGAAGGAAGCAGGATGGAGAGACAGAAGGAGACCTGAGGGAGGCACAGGGAACAGAGACCTGTGAAGAAGCAGCTCTAGTTTCTTGGCCCTGGACTGGTAGAAACAAATGTGGGTGAGAGACCCGTGGGGAGGTGACTATGGCAGCGTTTATCATGATTTTGATTTTGCTCTTTTCTTCCAGACTTGTCTGGCCGTTTCTGACCCTTTTCTATGGGTCCCCTTTTCTATGGATCCTATAGACTTGTGGGGGGCTTTCAGGCCTTGCTTCAGGCCAGTCCCATTTGGGTGGACTTTTACCCACAAGGGGATGGGTAACTTTGGGTGTTCGATTCAAAAACTATGTTCTTTGCTTTTCTGTATTGCACAATAATTGTATTAAAGTTTCAAAGGTCTTATATGTTTTGTCTTTATGTGGCGAATGGCAGAACTTATTTACAGTGGTCAGGTTTGGGGCTACTGGGGTGTCCTCCCTCCCCCTGCCCTGTAATGCTTCCTTCTCTAGTCTCCTCTCCGACTTCTCACAGCTTAATTCCACCCTCCCCTGGGTAGGGCAGGGAACCTGGAAACTCCCCTTTTCCTGGACAACACCCTGTTACAAGGGCACTTGTAATCAGCAATTATATGTAGGAATATTCAGCTCCATCTACGTGAATGAGATGACATCAGAATGAATAAAGTTTGCATTTCTAGCAATATAAAATATAATTTATAGAAATGAAATGCAGATGAAATGATTTGATAGACTGCAGCAAAAGCTACATGGGATTATTGTTGTAGACATTGAGTCCATTACAAACTAAGTTGATAGTGTTATTGTTTATGGGATAAAGATATTTATAGTCCCTGGGAAATCTCTGTGGGAGATGATGGGGTCCTACCACAGCTGTAAGCCTTGAAAATGGGAGGAAAGGCCAGGGGTGTCTAGTCACACCTGAATAGCCAGTGTTTCTGATGTTAGTTTTTAAAGGGACTGTTAATGTTGAGCAGACATATTTTATGAAAAGAAGAACATACTCAGGAGATAGGAAACTAAGTCAGAGCAAGTTAGGGATAATTAGGCAGCTTCAGGCGGAGGGCAGGGAGGGCCTCAGAGAGCTAAGGGAGGCTCTATAGATAAGGGCAACAGATTCCCAAGGGCACTAATTAGACACACCAGTTCTCGGGGCTACAGGACATTCTGAAACAAGGACAGTAAAGAAAAAGGACTCCAAGATAGGGATTGGGACACAGAGACTTATTTCTGGGCACAGAGACATTAATACAGTGTATGAGACCCCTGAGAACTATCCAGCCACAGAGAGACTGGTGGGCTTTAGAATAATTAAGGGGAAAATGTCTGTATTCCCTGACTCCTCTTTGGCTCCCTGGCCCCTCCCTGGCCTAGTTCCACCAGCCTGGGAGACCCCCTCTAATTCGGTTCCCTTTTTCCTATAAACCTTTTCTTTTCTAAACAAATCTGTCTCTTCTCACTCGCTTTCCGGAGCATCTGCGATGTTCCTGCTGTGGCTTCTTGAGACAACAACCCTTGGAGGTCTAGGAGCCAGGACCAAGCACTGCCACTGCAGCCTGGGAACCATTCTTGGCTGGGAGACTGGGCCTGAAAACCTGACATTTCAGTATCAAAACGTAGTAAATGAAAGCTCAGATTCTGTGTCCTCTAGACCAGTAGCTGTAATCATTCAGTATGTGATGAATTCTGAAAACTGATGAAGACTGAAAAACTTCCTAAATGACACCCACCAAGAGGGGAACAGACACTTTGTCTTCATTATAATATAATCAATAATGTGGATGATGATTTAAGGAGCCTCATTAGCAGATATGTAAATTATACAAAACTGGAAGAGGAGAATCTCATTCAGTGATGGTGGATTGTTACCAGTCTGTTCTAATATATTTTAATCTTTTGTACATTTTGCCTGAAAATATTATATAATGTTTCAGCCCCCCCCCTCCCCCCGCACCGGGAAGTTTCAAAATACCATTTCCAACAGATGTTTTAGACATTTTACTTGATATATGGCCTCGTGTTATCTCAGTTGACACTTTTAAATATCCAAATTCATGAAGCACAGTCCCAGTTTACTTGCAGTCATTAACTTTATAATTAAATGAATTTTAAGAAATAAATTGGTAATGTATGTAAAGCATGTAAACAAATGCATTGTGCTGGGACAAATGGAGTCACAGAACTGAACACAATACTGCAGATGGCACGCTAGTCAGTTTGTAGGGTTGTCCTAATACTTAGCATATTGGGACAGATCAAAAAGCCATTGATGAAACTATGCTTCTAGTTCTAGATGAAAGCAACCGAAAATATAACTTCTTGGTCACTTCCTGTACCTACTTTGGACATTAGCTGTTCATGTTCTGTTGGTGAAAACAGGAAGAGAACAACCATGGAATAAAAGAATTTGTTTTCGTCAACTACAGTAAAACTGCCTAAGTGATATACTACTTCTTTTTATTTTGATGCCTTTTAATTCTTTATTAAGGGTCCTTTGGATCCAAGAACTTGAAAAGGAGATTGCTCAAACTTACCTAGGCTGAGCCCAAAGGCAGATGTAGCAATTACCTTATACTTTTTGGAACCCAAGAGCATGAAATAAAGGGGAATTCAGTAAACATGTTGTGAGAATAAAAATATGTAGTTGCAAATGTTCAGTTCAGTGATCCATTGCAAATTTTCTTCTTTTTTAACATAACAATTCAACAAACGCTAAAAGGAGTTGAAAAAATTAGAAAAAAAATTAAAGCTAAGAAATATTATAGCTATGAAAATGAAAGGATCAAAACAATAGAAAGCATCATCAGAAAAAGTTGTGTCTTTGAAAAGTCTAACTAAATATAATCTGCCATTCATTGGCAAGATGTTTGAAAAAACATGAGTCTTTGAGACTATTAGGTATAAAAGAACATCCTTAGCACTCTTATAGTCTGTAGCATTAGATTTAAATTAAAAAAATAAAAATACTATAAATACCTTGATATAAAGCCTGATAAAAATAGGTTGAGAATGGAAAGGTAAAGATGATTTTAAATTAACATAGATGGAAAATCAAAATCCTAGCCATATGTAACTACATAATGCATAAAATGTGCATGGTTCTGACATGTTAGTGAACAAAATTTAATAACACTTTTTATGAAAAAATGTTTTATTCTCCTTCATGTATGCATGCAGGGGGTTGTGTGGGTATGTGTGTGAATAGTCTCAATGTGGGTGAAGGAGACAGCAGATACCATGCAGAATTGTAAATTGTTAATTCTCTATGCTTATTATTTATCTGTGAGCTGAAATAGTTAACAGCATCACAGAAAGTTTTTGACTCATAAGATCAAAATTATTAGTTTTTGATTCATAAGATCAAAATTGTTAGAGTAGTTGTAGGACAAATGGATAAATTTGTACTCAGGCTAGGATTATTAAATCATTTAAATACTGACACTGTAAATGCCCCATGACTAAAACCTCATTATTTTTATTAATCCAGTCATTAAAAAATATATTAGATTTTTAAACATTATACTTAATATTTTTATTTCAAGTTAAATTTTTTAAAAAGAAGTTACATTGCACAGTCTTTAGAAATTATCACCAAGGTGTGTGACACCTTGGTGGAAGCGATTCCAGTAAGTTCATTTTCCGACACAATAAAAGCAGACAGTGTTCACTGAGCATAGGTTAGGCATCATGCCAAACACTCTACAGCAGCGCATGTGACGCTTTCAATACTCTCTGTAGAGATTATATTATGTTTGCTTTACAGAAGAAATAATCAGAGCTCATAGAAATTAAGTAATTTGTCCAAATTCATCTATTTAAAAGAGAAAAAAATAGAATTCAAGTTCAATCCATTGATTTTACAACCCATGTTTCTAACAGCTGGACTCTAGTGCCCATGAAAGAAAATTATAATAGAAATAGTCAAAAACTAAATTACACTTCCATTTTCCTATGCTGTTTTTTTTTTTTATTTAAAGTATTCATATTGTCATTTCCCCTATACAGGAAAAAACTATTCATATTGAAATAAAATGATATATATTTTAAAGCTTTTTTTACATAAGCAAATGACACAATGTTTATGATATGTTATTTGGAAACCATAATGTTAATGTTTGCTTAAAATTGATATTCCTCCATCCTTGAATTTACAGATTATTGCCAGTTTGCTGCTGTTACATCTGAATAATTTGTTTTTCTTCTTTGGTATAGCTGTCAGCAATGTGACTATTAGGCTATGTTCTATTGTGTGTGGATAGGTGTTCAAGTTGTGCATTTTTATGAGTTAAGGCTAGCCTTTCTGATTCTATTTTGCATTGTTTTGGAATGGGATGATTTGCTCTTGGGAGCATCTGTTTGAGCATTTGATTGACACTGACTGAAGGGTTTGTCTGTGTAATTGGTTAGTGGGAAGGTTGTCTTTTCCTTCCTTACTACTATGCTGAAGTTGTCCTTGCACGTGCTGCCCTTTTGAGCCCGACTAATAAAGACTGACTTGTTCTTTCCCAAGATGTAGAAGGAACTATGTTTAACTACAAGACAATCTTCAGTTATTATCATTTGTCATGTGGCATCATGAAGAATATGCAAATTGACTCACCTCAGGAAAGGCTTGTAAAGCATGGCTCAGTTCTAAAACAAAAAATACTTTGTCTTTGCAACAACCTATCCATACGAGATAAGTAAATTAACTTCCTGATTCTAGCTTTTAAATCTCAAAACCAGACATAACTGAATAGGTCTACATTTGCACAGCTAGTAAGATCAGTCAACTAGAAGGGGCGTGGATAGGACTTTGTGCTCTATTTTGCAACACCTTGGCCCAGCGGTTTTAGTCCTGACATGACAGTAACAAACTGCTGTCCATGGGGATTCTGTTTCCGATGCAGCCAGAGAGGGTGTTTCTGCACAGGACTACCCCTGATTAGGTACTGGCTTATCAGTATTTCCCCTTTCATTGAGAATACTTCTGATGGTTAGCCTCCATAGCTTCTCAGGAGTTTCCATTTGTTCAGACTGGTGAACAGATTCCTATCCCTCCTTTCAACCCCCTGTATCCTGTACCTCTTGGGGCAATTTCCAAGATGAAGCTACAAGCAAGAAAGCCATTGTTTCTGGCTGTTTTTATGGAATCATCTAGGCTAAGCTATAAAAAGTATATTTTAATTTCAGCGGATAGAAATGTCAAAAGGCCTTCATATAAAAATTCTGAAACTCAGGAGAAAAGAGTTAATTCCCATCGGAGGATGCTTGTGGTCCAGTATATGTTTGCTACAAAACATTAAGATTAAAAACTATGAATTTTAAATATTTATGTATTTATTCATAAAGAACTGGGCTATAGGCCAGAGGTGCATGAGTGATGAGAGGATTCACCAGAGACAGAGTGGGGAGCAGAACAGGCAGATTGATGAAGTACACTGCTGATGGGAGCAGCAGGTGGGTCAGGAGAAGTCTGCTGCGCCATGTGGGTCAGCTCTGGGGGCTGGGGATTGAACTCCCACTGAAGTGGCTGTGGCTGGCTTACAGTACTGTGCTCTAACCTATTGTTCCACCAGGGAGGACCCAAAAAACTATGAAATTTTTAAAAGAAAAATTTTACTAATATTTTCAATTCCAGAAGCAACAGCTATTCATATGTTCATATGCCATCTAATTTTTTTCATGTAGCTAACCATATTTTCTTTGCAGAACTACAGGAACTTTATGATTCTAATTGCTGTTTCTAGTGATACAGGCTTTTAAATGGGCTTTACAATTAAAGAATTATATTGCACCATATGGATTTACCTGACTTTTTAAATATACTCCCTTAATTATTAACATTATTCGTATGTCTGTCTGCAACTATTATCACTAAATATAATATTTGCAGAAATATTATCAAAATAAAATAACAACATAGAAGACTTAATTCTGCTGGTAAAATAATGACCAGACATGTTTCTGTTGGAAATTTTGTATTACATTACATATCAAATAGTGGTGTGTAGGAATTCTCCTTTTGCTACACTGCCTTGGATATTTAGTTTGTATATATAATTGAAGGGAAAATAGCGTCTATATTCATTGGCATTTCCCTGAGTGTTAGTAAAGCTGAGCATTGCTTCAAGCTCTTACTATCTTATTCACCCTTTGTATTTTTTACTTAGTTTAGTCTTAAAATAAACTGTTTAGTCTTAAAATAGCATTTCACAAGAGTTCGGGGTGGGGGGAGTAATTATAATAAATTAAAATCAAACCAACAGGCGACTATAAATGAGAGACATTCTGCAAGAAAGGAGAATAGAAGAGTCAAAATGGCGGAGGGAGGAACACAAGGGACGATGGTGATGGTGAACTGCGGGTGAACTGGTGGTGGGAGTTTCATGGGAACTGCACCTGAGGGGAGAAATCACACATTGTACATAAATGAAGAATGATGTAAAATACATATAAAATAAATAAAAAAATAGAGTTCATAAAATAGAAAAGAGGTAATTATGAAAAGTATAAGATCAGTGCTCTCACTAAGTGTGATCTAAACCCTGCACCACAGAAAGGTGGGTATTAAACCAAACTAAATGTGTCAGATATAAATTTTCCCAGTACTGTAATATTAAATTGACTTAAGAATAGAAAATCTGAAGCTATCACCTAAAAAAAAAAAAAAAAAAGCAAATGAAAAAGACTATCATTATATTTCAATTTTAGCAAATGTATATACTCTGAGCATTTGCATTTAAATTTCTGTTCATGCAAAAATCTGGGGGAATATAGGAATAAGAGTATCAGATAATGGTGTAATCAACGTAAAGTTGAATCAAGCTGAACTTAAAGATATGGGTTCTATATTATAGCTCAAAGAACATTACATTTGTCTTGCTCATTATCTGAAATAGAGACTAAAACATGGCCAATCATAAATGAAGTTGAAATGTCAGTAGTGCCCTGGTATCCTGGGGGGGGGGGTGTCCAGTGATTTAGGGGTCAGAATCTCAGAGTGGTTTTATCATATAAGCCCTACTCACCCACCAGGAAGGGTCCACAGGACACACCTTCCAACATGACTGGAAGTAAATCTGCAAAGTAAGCTCCAGAATTAATGAAATGCTCTATAGTCACTGTTCTCTGTAGATCAGAAATTGCAGTGGAGCATGCTGTTACTGAGCTAAGATCCTTAAATGCAGTGGGAATGGCAAGGGCCAAAGACAAGGTTTGTGCTGTTACCTTAATGGATAGTAAAGTCAAAATATTTATAGCAATCAATGTGTTTTGACTCACATAGAACTATGGCATCAACTAGTTTATCAGTGTGACTCCAGAAAAGAAGTCCAGTAAATTCTTACTAGATCTATAAAAAGGAAGATTGAACTGAAGGTCAGTTGAACTAAAGTATAACTTGAACTATCAACACAGTGGCATGGCCTCACAACTGATTCTAAGACATGAGCACGTGAGCCAGGGTGTTTTTTTTTTTTTTTTTTACTACCCAGAACCCTTGGAATGAAGGAAGAGGCTGGTTCCCACTGAGGACCAAAATTTGTACTGTTCCTATTACCTCCAGCTTTTGCCAGAGGGGTCATGGCTTTCTGTTAAGTACTGGGAATGATCAGATTCTGTAGGGATTTGTGGACACTGGTTCTAATCTGACAAAGGCAACCTCAAACTTCACTTGACCTTCAAAAGTAAGCATCAAGTCAGAGTTGATGAAGTTAATTTATGAAGGTGAAGTGATCAATGGAGTTTGAGCTCAGAACTATCTCATAATAGGTTCAATAGTTCTTTGAACATATCCCGAGGTTATTTTTCCAGTTCTGGGATACATAATTAGAACAGAGACTCTTTAGCAACTGGCATAATTCTCACACCATAATGTTTCTGCTTGATATATTGTGACTATTTCAAGGAAAACCAAAAATGTATGCTTCTCCCACAAACCCAATTCACTCAACGTCATGATCAGCTTTTGAATCTAGCAAGAAGCCCTTTATCTTTAATGACATTATTCCTTTATGTGCCTTAGCATACTAGCAATAGCCCTCTGATCTTGGGAAGTGATGACTGAATTAAATAGTGTGCACTGACCTTTGATAGAATGCATGTGTTAATGACAACTTGCTAGTGTCTTCTATCATCACATCACCACCATTACTCAAGAGTTGCAGGGAGTTCTGGGAAGGAAGAGATAAAATGAGCTTTTTCTCTTCTCTGGCTAATACTGCTTTGGTTTTTGCCTGGTTTTTATGTTTTTGAAGGTTGATGCATATTCTTTGCTATAATAACAGTAGTTGCTATACATTAACTAAAATATTTTTTTGTTTATTCATATAGTAACTTGGGTATATGTCAGAGGTGTGGGAGGTGAGAGAGACAGAGTAGGGAGCAGAACAGGTGGCTCCAGTAAAGTACACGGCTGAGGGGAGCACTGGGTGGGTCAGGAGAAGTCTGCTGTGCTCTGTGGGTCACCTCCCTGGCTGGGGGATTGAACTCATGATGCATTAGCTACAGATATTTTCATAGAGCTGTGTTTTAACCCATTATGCCACCAAGGAGGGTCCAGTTGCTATACATTTTAACTCACATTGACCAGTAAAATGTTATTTCCCTAAAGCTTGGCATTCAAGTTCCTCTTCAACAAAAAAGATTCAAGTGGTTTAGTTACATTTCCACATACTCCATTTGGTACTGATTTTACTGAAAACCACCCTTCTAAGATGTTAAAATTGTATTTTTACCCACTGAAGTGAAAAGCTACCCTTTCACAAATGGGCTATGCAATAGTTTAGATATTTCAGCCTTGTGCAGTTAACATTGCTAGAAGCATCTAAGCACTTGATGGAAGAAATCTCTAGGAAATGAATATGAAAACAATCATCTCCTTGCTAGTTGCCTCCAGAACATTTCTCAAAGGCATTTTCCATGGAATAAATGGCCTAAAATTTTAACTGCATTATGAAAACTAATGAGGATGAGGAAGATGATATCATTCATGATCAGGGAATGAAATATGCAAAACAAGGCTACTTTACCCAGGCAGGGCCCGAGATAGATGTTGTGATAGATGGATAATTCAGAAGCTGCATTCTATATGATTCAGCAGAGAAGAAGTAAAGTTAGAAAACTACAGAATAACTTCCCCAGGACTACATTTTGACTGCTCTGAAGTACATGCAGTGGCGGTCTTTCTTGTTTTATGTAAAAGTGTACGTGGGTGGAAAAGCAAGAATTATGGCTTCTAGAAGGCTTTTGCTATCAGGGGAAATTCTGATTGCAAAGGCAGAGGAACTGAGTTGGGAAAACACACAATTTATTGGCCCCTAACTCGTACTTTTCTCTTCACAAAGCAACTTCAACAGATAGAAGTTGCTTCATAGAAAAGAAAGAAAAAGCAATATGTGCCTTTGTTTTAGGACTTGGTTTACTCTTTAAATATGACTTACCCATATTTCTTTTGATTTTTTTTCCAGAAGAGGACATTTGATGACTTCCTAATTTCAAACTTTCTGAAATTTTCTATTATGAAAGAAAGCTATGTATTGGTCATTAGTTGGGGTTAATTCGTAGGCAGTAAGGATACTGTCTTGGGCACAAATGTCCCAAGAACTACAAATTCTTGCTCCCCCCTATTCACCACTAGAATTGGCTTCCATGCTGCCCGGAAAAGAAACAGTGACCTGTGTTTCTGAATTGGCAGTCTCTTTGCTGAATGGTTTTGGACTCCTTGTGTTTACAGACATATACTCCATGACATTACGATTAAGTAACAATGACCGTAACCTTATAGTCCAGCATATGTTCAATGGCATATTTTTGTTTTGTAGATTAAATTTCCTAAGAAGTCTTACAAATAAAAGAAATGCCATTCATCTTAACATCATTAAATTTCATGCCAATAGAGTGTTAAAAATTATATAAAACATAAGCTGCAGCAAAAA
The DNA here is from genome assembly GCF_000260355.1 of Condylura cristata. Lineage (NCBI taxonomy): Eukaryota > Metazoa > Chordata > Mammalia > Eulipotyphla > Talpidae > Condylura > Condylura cristata. The sequence continues at coordinate 23,483,519 of NW_004567129.1, read as the reverse complement.
TCCACAACTTTTTGCTGCTGTGGTTTAACTATACTGCTTTAAGGCAGATGTGACAAGAGAGATTTAGATTTAAATTAAAAATTGGACTAGTGCAGCCATTCAGAGAAAAAACCCCAAGTGCCACTTCCACCTCATACTCACTTCCCCCAAGGAGAATAACCATAACATGCAAGGAAATTGGTCACTCTTGACCCAATGTAGATTTTGGAATTGAAAGTAAGTGTCCTGTCTTATAACTTCGTTACTGTCTATGCACAGTACGTTGCATCTCAGATACAAAGTTAGAAATATTATTTTCTTATTCAAGACTATGGTAAAGGTATGAGAAACATGCTAAATCTAAATATAGCAACTGAACATTAATGCTGAGAATTATGGATTTCATAATGACTGGCGCTAGTGTGATTAAAGTAATAGAATACTATAGAGGTTTCTATGTAGAAACAGTTTAATATACAATTTGCAATGGCATAGGAAAAAGTGGAATAATTGCAGTTTTTCACAGCTCACCCTTTTGGTAACTTAGATACCCCTAAAGGCCCATTTTTCACACAAAGAACATACTAGACCTGTGACATTTAACACCCATTGGAATTTACACTGATTACTTAGTTTCCTGAAAGTAAGAGGAAGGTTTTCTTCAGTTAGGGTTTAGATGATAAAATGCCAGTTTAAAAAAAACACACACACACACACACACAAAACTGAGGTGAAAGTCCATTTGTTTATAGAATTACAGAGACTTTCACACTGTATCAGTAAATATATCAGTAAATAGGCTCACCACACCCTATTTTGCATCTGCTTTCCCGCAGAGTCTCCCCATCCCTTTGACCAGCTTCTATTTCTCTGTAACTTTATGGGGCAGTTCAGAATTGAGATTGGATAATCCTCAAACCAATTACAATGCAATCTTTGCATTTTTTTTTTCACATGGGTATTTGTGAACTAGACTTTCTCTTTACCTTTACATATAATTTGGGAGCACTATCTCCTTATCATCATCACTCTTCCCTTGCCCTCTCCCCCAAACAGAAATTAATTCTCTTGTCTTGGAGGTTTAGTGATTGGTGGTTGTCCAGTGATATATTAGAGCAATACAGAATGAGTCTCAGACTCTTCTAAACATAAAAAGAATAAACCTTAGCAAGTATTCTGAAATAGTGAAGTAATGTAATGCCTCAAGGGTTACTCTTTTGTTTTATCAAGATATAGACAATTAATCTGTCATATCACTGAGTATATTGCTTAGATATCTGTTTTTTGTTTGTTTGCTTCTTTACCAAAACACTCCAGACATTGGGAAGAAGCAAGGACCTCTGTACGCAAGTATATTATAGTCTGAGGGAAGAAAAGTATGAAAATGTTTACTGTAATTTTCAAATCAGAAATAGCTCAATTACACAACAATATTTTTTGAAGGGAATTTCCAAAAGATGAAACCATATCAGGTAGAGGACAAGGGAGACTTCCAAGGTGGCAGAAGAGTGAACAATGTATAACCTTTCAAGCAAATTGACCAGAAGAGTAAGCTGCAGAAAGTGAAAGTGAAAGATGAGGCTGGAAAGGAAGGTTGGTATCTTTTCATGGAGGTCCTTTAATATCCACTTAATTAAATTGAAGCTTATTCACTAGGTATTAGGGAATAATCAATGGTTTCTGAGGTCACAAAGTGAGGAAAAAGTGTTGGGTAATGGATGCAGGAGAGAAGCTAGGAGATAATGGAACCAGAACAGTTATTGCAGGAGGCCAGGCACGAGGTGATGAAGTCTGAATCAATATGTGTCTGTGTGAAAAACCCTGCAATAATAATGTGAGCCTTTAAAACCCATTTCCTGTGATTAGATTACACTCAGAATATTCAAAATTTAAATGACCTATCAAATTTTATGTAATCATCCTTATGTAATGCCATCCATATTAACCTCTATATACTAGGTCAGTTACTTATTTTTTATTAACTGTGGGCTCTGGAGTCTGATAAATCCAACACTATTTTTAACAAACTGCCATAGCACTGATAGAGAACAGGGCTCACTATCTATAACTCCAACAAATGGGAGATAATTTACATTCTTGCCAGAAATCCAATGTCAACAGATATCAGCTTCTAGAAATATACTTGTTATTAAAGTAGCAACCTCATACAAAACTCATAAATGACCAAAGGAGAAGAGAGTCTTTGCTAGAAATATAAATTTAACATGTAAAAGGGACACTGCTATTACTGATGTTATTTGTTTAAATTTCCTACTTTAAGAAAGCACTTTAATTACCATATGCTTATCATGTTGGTTGAATTCATTTATAGAGAGAATACAATCATTAATTACCATAATTAAGACACCTGAATTCAAAATGAATGGCATTCATTCTAACCTCAGTTGTAGCTATGTTTTATCTCTGACAGTTGGGTTTCCAATCAAATGTTATCTGATTTTTCCCCTTAATCATTAAGAAATGCTTTACTAATTAGCACATGAAATTCATGCCACATCAGACTGAATTGAATCAAGGCCTATTATCTTGAGCAGTGAGACACTTTGAAATTCTCAGTAATAGGGCATGAATATGTTATATGGTTCATACACTTTTCATGAACCTCCACATTAGCACTATTTTTTTTTCCAAGACAGTGCCATTAGTTCTGCCATTTTCAGGACCTTTAATTCGATCATGCTGTTTAACAGCCTGTTAGATTGTGGTGCTATAAAGTCATACGTTAATTTAGCTTTGGTTACACTTTGGCAAAATGATTGTATTTGGTTATAAATATCATATCCTGAATGGAATGAAAAAGAGCAGGCTACATTTGAGAGCTTTATGCAATTCCCGCTTCCTGAGAATCCCTGCATCTCTTGAGAGAAAGGCCCTTTCTGGTCCAAACAAACTTGTCCTAAGAATTCCTTTCCCAGATTTAGTAAATGTCCTCTTTATTAACCTACCCATTTTTTTTTTTTTTTTTGGTATTAACTAAAAAAGGCTATTATGCCCAAAATATCTCACATAAAATTTTGGCCATCAGTATTTAAAAATAACATCAAAGACAAAAGTCCACGATGTAGTTGGTAGTCAACACTGAGAAAATGCCAGACATTTTGGGATCCTTGCCTGCAAAATACAGAACCCACCTTCCACATGACACCTATGGGGGAAGTGGGAGGCTGTGTGGGTCTGTACACCTGGAAGATGAAATGTTCAGTCTACCTCATTTCTTATCAAGTCCTATTTTGTTTTAATCTCCTGCTTTGGTATTTTTTTTTAAAGATTTATTTATTTATTCATACAGTACTGGGGTACAGGCCAGATTTGCAGAGGGTGAGAGGATTCACCAGAAACAGAGCAGGGAGCAGAACAGGCAGATCTACGAAGTACACTGCTGAGGGGAGCAGCGGGTGGGTCAGGAGAAGTCTGCCAGGCCATGTGGATCTCCTCTGAGGCAGGCGGGGACCGAACTCATGCGGAAGTGGCTTAAGCTTCTTTAGTGCAGTGTTTTAACCCGCTGCGCCACCAGGCAGGGCCGTGCTTTGGTATTTTCACACTAACAGACTTTAAAATAAATGAGTGGTATTCCCGTGTCATTCTAACATTTCTTTTGGAATAACATACCTCAATCTGCATCATGTCGTCATTGGGCCAAATAATTTTAAGTTGAGCCCTCCCTTCATTTTATAAAGAAGCAGCAGGAGAAAATGTAAGTTATTCAAGCTCCACAATACTTATAGCAGCACTAATATTGAAACAGAAAGGCATAAAAAAGAATCAGGAAAACAAATCCCTTTTTAATTTTTATGAAAGGAAATTTTTTAATGCTTACCAAATATAAATCAATCCACTCTTGTAAAATCTTAACAGTTAGTATTAAAGAATTGGCACTTATATGTAGTATAGTATGATTGGCACTTATATAAGTTATTCATTTGATTATGTATTATGACATGTAATATATTAAATAAATGCTGTTTGACACAATGTAATAATTATGTGATAAAATAAGCCAATAATTTATTATACATTAAGTTTTAATATACTAGCAGATTTAATCATTTCTAGAAATAAATTTAAACCACTGTCAGAAAAATAACTATAGTATTTCTGTTTTTTTCACTTGAGAATAACAATTGTATAAATTATCACTTCAGAAATGTATCGTATAGATACCCATGATTACCTTAACCAAACCAATTTTAAACAACTTGTCTCAAATATTTTGACATCCTAAATTCTTGCATTTGTCACCCTTTTGCATATTTTTAAAGTTTTTTCTCATAACTTTTATTATTTAATCCCACAAAGAAGTAAAAATACAAATATTTTGACAAATTTTCTTTATGCTAAGAAGTAATCAATTAAAAAAATTGGGCTTGCCATGAATCAGGCACAGAACAGCCTGCACTGTTTTGATATATTAGCTTAACTCTTCCCACTCAGATAATTATTATCTTGAAATTATAGAATTATGAAGATCAGTAAATAGTTATTTGTCATTTACTATACATAAGGTAAAAAAATGCAAGTTCTTATAAGACCTGCAGGACACAAATTCTTCCATTTTATGGACCCTTTATATAGTTCAATTGTGCATTTTGATTGTTGTTGAGTCGATGAATTTCTATGCCAGGCCAAATAACATACACTCATAAAGTAACAAAATAACATGCACACATAAACATGGGCATTTTCCTTTTATACAATGAGTAAGAATTATTTTTGTTCATGTTTTTCCACTATACCATTCTTTCAGTAATCAAAGAAAGTCTGGCTGCTGAATCGAGCATGAAACTATGTGAACAAAGAGTTCCTTATGTCAAAGCCTTGCTTTAATTGTGTGTGTGTATCTCTGTCTGTGTATGGTCAGAGGGAACAAGAACCCCTGGGGATGGCTAGGTGATAGTTTTCAATTTTAGAGGTCACAATTTATAGATGTCTTATCTTGGAAGTCCTTCAGTTTTCATCTAACCTACCTCTTCTTGACACAGTGGGAAAACTGAAAAACCAGCAAGATACATTATCTTAGCTAATGTCAAGCAGCTAATTAGTGACAGGACTATTTCCTACAATTTATTAATCCAGAGGCTACGTTCCAGATGAAGTTTGAGAACACACTGGGTTTTTGTAGTTGACTTTATTTTCCTTTTTTCATGGGAAGCAATGAGATTTGCAGTCACACTGTGTGGGGTCTTTGATACTGTCCCAGCAGACCCAATAAAAGACAGTGGATTGCATGCAATGTTATTTCAAGATCATAAGATATTTCAAAAACAGATGGCAGTATACATGAGAGATCACAGGAGAGAGCAGTTCACAGCAGTAATTAAAAGGATCTCAGACAATAGAAGGGCTTTTAAATTAAGCAGTAAACTTTACATAATTAGGCATTCTTTTTTGTCATTGTTCCTCTTTGGCTCAGGTTTCAGAGAGGAGGTAATTTTACAGTAAACAGTATCTTCCCCCCTCTATTTTATGCAAAACACATTACTCCCTGTTACAGATCAGGAGAGTGATGCAAGACCTGGCTGACTCATGGACTACTTCTAGAGTTCATCCAATCGTCTGTCCTTGGCATGAACACCCAGTGCCAGGATGAGCTGTCTAAAAAAAGGAAATGTGGCAAGGTGGAAATGCTTTAGAAAATGGCCTTTGCATACATTTTCACCATTTTGTAGTTCTGAAAAAGTGCTTTGTTTCTAAAACAAAACATAAACAAAAAATAGTGAGAAAAAGGATCTGGCATAAATTTGTGAACTGAGTTGCTGAATTGCCCAAGTAGAAGCAGAAACCCAGGTAACTGGATCTATCAGGTCAATAATCACAGCTTAGTCACAAGATCAGGAAAGATTTATACCACAAACGGAGATGCATCGGTGCAGACATTTTAAAGGCACCGAGAGTGGAAAAGGCAAAAGGACAGTCATTATGATGAATGTTGACAAATGCAAGCAAGTCGGGAACAAGTCAGAGATGACTGGTCATCAGGGTGGGGTTCTGCCAGGCCATAACTAACAGTGAGGGAGAGAGAAAAGCGTATCGAATCTCACTTATAGGAGGGATGTAGAGAAAACAAACAGGAATTAGAAAAGAAAAAAAAAACTATAATAAAAAAATTAAAACCATCTTAAAAATCAAAATCATCAGGCGACTATAGATCAGAGACATTCTCTAGGGGAGGAGCAAGAAGAGGGGTCAAGACAGGGGTGGGAAGAGCACAGGGACTGTGATGACGGTGCACCCGTGAGTGGGTGGTGGGAAATCATGGGAAAACCATACACTGTACAAAAATGAAGGATGGTGTAACGAATATATTAAACAAACAAACAAACAAAAGTCAATGCCGATTTTTTTGCTCTTTTTAGTGGGTGAGCCAACGGCCAGAAAAGAACGAGCACAAATTTCTTCCAGAAACATGCCCACACGCGCTATTTATGCGCCAACACATTAAACATCGCAGAACAAACACACCCACAAATGTGCACGTGCCACCACACGTTTTCCTGACACATTCGGTGTGCTAGGTGTCCACCTTTTCGAAAACCTGCACTCAATCCCTTGGCTTTTACGGAAAACACAGTTTTTGCTCCCTGAGTAATCCAAGGAAGGTTCGTGCTTTACGACAGGAGGCGAAGTCCAGAGAAGAGCACTTTACGACCGACGCCGGAAAGCAGACCGTGTCCCGCGCGCTGCGGGCGCGGACGCGGGCAGGCGGGGCAGAGCCCGGGCTCCTTCCGGGCGCCGCCTCCACGCGAGTGTATGTACCATCCCATTCTGCTTGAGTTTGTGTCGGTTTACTTTGTATGTGTTGTTTAGTATGAGACGACAAGTTAGTCTTCGGGCCTGGCCACGCTCAAAAATTCTCCCCGAACTTACTGGCAGCGGCTTCTTCGCTTCCGGCCGTTCGGGCTTGGAAAAGGCTTCATGAAGGCTGCTGTATGCGGGCTACAGACGTGTGCAGCCGCCTGCCTCGCTGTGTCCGTGTGTATATAGATGAGCACAGGTGCACACCCGTGGGCAGACGCCTATGCGTCCTGGCCTGCCTTGTCTCCGCAAAATGTACCTGCCACGGTGAGTCTTCTCCTTGTGACATGAGGTCAGTAAATATTTGCCAGGTCAGTGAAGGAACGCCCGCTGCTCCAGGAGCTGGGCTGACAGCGGAACATCTAGTAGACGCCATGACGTGGGTCCTCCTCTGATTCCACAATCTGGGACACCTGGGGGCAGGTGCGGGCCAGGTGCGCTCGCCTCGCGCTGATAAGCCCAGCGCTGCGTTCCGGTGGGTGCACGTGTTCACGGTGCTCAGCCCTCGCTCAGAGTAGACTTGGGGGAAAAGCTTTCGTGTGCACAGCTCTGATGGTGTTTCCCCTTCTTTGTGTGGCCATGGGTAAGAAACTATTGGATGGTTCTGGATGAGCAAGGAATTAAAGTAAGTAAAATACGGTGAAAACATTTTAGCCTAAAGAAGTTGATACATGGTGAGGAAAGTGCCAAAACGAAGTCAGTTGCAACCCGACGAGTATAGCCGGGCATTGCTGCCCTTTTGTGGAAAAAAAAAGAACGGATCTTAGATTTGGAAAATGTCATAGTGAACCAGACAAGATAATTAAGCTCAGGAACAAATGAAAATATCTGTTCCATGGCTGAAACATTCTGGGTTTATCTTAAAAGCCCGGCGTTTACTTTAGCTTCTCACAGATGGCTATTTCATACCTAGCCCTGTGGAAATACTTTATATGTAAGCAACGATTTCTGAAAATGATTTACGTCATTATTCAGCTAGTTATACTGAATTTGTGATTTTTATTCATCCAATCATTCAATGTAAAACATGTTATGTTTAGAATAGTATATAATATCCTGTGTACACACCTACACCACAAACATATACAGAACTTAGACCAGAGCCTTTATTCTTTTGTTGACCTGATAGCTGTTACTGACAAAGTAATATTTGTCAAAAAAAACCCCTATCTTCCAAATATAAAATCTCTTGGTAGGGATTAAAACTGAAAAGTTTAGGGTAACATTTACACATTTTAAATTCAAAAGCTTGACAAAAATTTCATTTTAGGTCATGAAAAATTAGTGCATAGGTGTAAATTTAATTTCTTTATTACTCTTGACCCTGACTACCTCTTAGTTGCCTAATATTGTTTAGATTTTTATGTGGAAAACTATCCACTTGCTGGCTGTGGTTTATTCTCTGTACCTTATCTTTTGTCACTGTTTCAATTCACGAAGGACATATACAGCTGTTTGGCTATGCAGGAGGTCTTACATTCAGTCATAATGGCCTTTGCTTGCACCTGCAATTCTCTGAATATTTTAAACAAATATTATGTCAAAACAGATGGCAAAATTCTTCCCCTCATAACTCATCTGAAGTAGTCCTTGACCTCAATGTGAGTTTGGTTGGCGTAAATCTGTAGAATGTGTTCCCACAGGAATTCTGAATGCCGGAGTATGAGTGGAATTGTGGCCAGTAGGTTTTTTCCCCCAAAGGGTAGCAAGTTAATCCCTGACATTGATCAATTTAATCTTTCTTCTGTCAGATCATTTTAATAAAACCTCACAAATAAACATGAAATAAATTGTCCTAGTTGGTTTACACACACATTTCTAAATGTCTTCAGTGGTAAAATGATTCCAAGACTATTTTCTTGAATTGTAAAGAAACTTTACATTTTCTTATGATGTCCAAATGTATCAGGATAAATTTGCCGTTTACAGCATCCTTAAAGAATGGACATATTAGAGAACAGTACACTGTATCTACAAAATATCAAAGAAGAGAAAAAGAAAAAGAATGGACATATTACCACTCTCAGTGTGGTAAACAGGAAATGGAATTCTCAATCTTTGTATTCTAGAATTCTACTGAAATGTCCTGGGTCTTGCTTTGCCAGAACCTGTTAGTGGTGTTATTAGTGGAGAAATGATGACTATAAACTAGAAACTTACCACCAGAGAGCACTTGGTGGTGGCCACAGTTCCCTCCAGAATAAAACTTCCTCTGGGATCAACAGCAAGCGACCTGTTGTGTGTGTGAGTGAGTGAATAAAGGGGGCAGACAAAGGGGCTTTTGATCTCTGATATAATGGAGTGTAGTTTCAATTTTTAACATAAAATGATTATACTTTACCAACACATCCCTTCTCTGTTTATCTTAATTTGGGTATATAAATTTTGGTTTTCTGCATTTTATTGATCATTGGTTCATTTCATGAGGTTATTTTTGATCAAAAATATGCATATGTTGAATTAATTGATCTTGGGGGGAAGAAAGTTCCAAAGATGAACAGGAGCAGTATTGTGGTTCTGCAGCTAAAGTGGATCTTACTGTTCATAGGTCCACAAGCACGTTCCCTGTGGGGAGGTGAACACTTTATGTAACCAGCTTGAAATTGGCAAACCTTGATTTGGTATAGATGCCATCATTAGAATCCGTTCCTGAAGACTTAACATGTTCAGTTCTGCAGATGACAGGGAAGAGTTGTGAGAAAAACTATTTTACTTTTTTTTTCTCACCTAAGATTTCAAGGTATAGCATGAGACTAAAACCAGAGGTTTTTTTAAATTATTTAATTTTTGACAATATTTGGTTTCTTCCCCCGATGTGATCACTGTGTCACTGTGGTTCTGTCAACACCAAAGCACCCATATTCCCTTGTGCTCTTCCCCACCCCTATTGTTACACCTCCTCTTTTCCTTCCTTTTACCCTCATGGATGATTCTTTTCTATTGTCAGCTTTCAGCTTTTAAGGTGTGTCTTTGATGCTTTTTTTTTTTTTTTTGTATTCCGCATCTAAGTGATTTTTATTTTTTCCATTCAGATTTATTTTGCTTAGAATCAACCCTTCTAGCTCCATCCATGTTGCCACAGATGGCATGAGTTTATCTTTTTGATCACTGAGTAGTCTATTCCATAGTGTATTTATACCACATCTTCTTTATTCATTCATCTGTTTTGGGTCATTTAGGTTGTTTCCATATCTTGACTAATGCAAGTAGTGCTGCCATAAACACAGGCGTGCAGGTTTCCTTTTGAATTATTGTTCTTGTGTTCTTTGGCTAGAGTAGCCAGAGTTGGAGTGGGTGGGTGCCGGCAGATCCATCCCTGGTGCTTTGAGTTACCTCCACACAGCTGTCCATGGTGGCTGGAAATTTACATTTCAGCCAGAAGTGTAAGCGGGTTCCTTTCCCCACATCCTTGCCAGGACATGATCCTGTTCTGATTTGCTTCCTTAATATGGATCATTCTCACTGGTGTGAGCTGGTATCTTATTGTATTTGTTTTTCCCTGAAAACAAGTGATAATGAAATTTTTTTTGCCTGTTTGTCATTTGTGTTTCTTCTCTGGAGAAGTGACTAGTTAGCTCTTGTGTCCATTTTTTGATTAGGCATTAAATAATAATGACTTTTTGTGTGAGCAATCGACATTTGTAGATCTTCGATATCAGCCCCGTCAGCTGTATGGTGTATGTACACCTGTGTGCATTTTCTCCTGTTCATGGGGTAGCTCTTCATTTTGATTACCGTGAAGATAAATGTTTAGGTGGTGGGTGTGCTGTGTTGGGGCAGTATTCATTGGAAGCGGTGTCAACCTGTACTCCTGAAACATTCGCAGTGCTGCCAGCCATTACCTTAAAAAAAAAAAAAAAAAAGGCAAACTTTTGAATTAATATACCTGAATTTTAATTCAGCTTTACTAGTAAAATATGTGGCTTTGGGCAGGTTACATAAATTGAGGACTATATTGCTATCAATATAGGATTTTGTGATAATGATTATGGACCTCACTTGGCAAAAAATGCTATCATAATGGGCATTATTTTCTTTTATTTAAACTAAATATTTACATATGAATTAGTATTTTATGTGTTGGTGATATTAGCCTTAATTTCAAATAGTCCAAAAGCTTGCTTACGTGAGCTTCAAAAACATCTGCTTTTTATGGGTATGTATATTTGTGCACTGCTTACTGATTAAGGCTGACATGTTACCCAAGTCCTGCCTCATCATAAGTGACCATTTTATTTTTGTGAAAAATCAGAAAAATACATCATAACCTGATTCTCTTAAGACTAATTGCATTTATTGGAGAATTATTAAACACGCACAAAAGTATAATTTCTGACATTTAATACCATAGTCAAAAGTGAAAGTTGAATTAAACCTCGGAAAAATGTCATTTATTTTTAAAGGAGAGCATAAGGTGATAAAAATAGTCTTTCAATTAATGTTCATGCCCTCAGAGTCATACTTTGGAATTAATATAAATTAGTCCCCAGAAATCTATTCCAACATGTCATTTGAAGAGAAAGAAAAATGATAATCATATCCCCTGAGAAATAAATAACATTTCTTCAAGTTGAACTTGAGCTTCTGGACCAAAAGTGACTGGGTCAAAAAACTTGGATTGAAACAGAAGTAGAAAGAGAATGAGTGTTATTCTTAAGCAGGATGGTCCACTTTTGATGAGATTTGCATAAATATCAAAGTCCAATAGAGAAAAGTAGGCAAGATAAAAGGACAAAGTGAGATTAAAACTCTTTAATAGAATTCAGAAGTCTTAGGGGATTAACTAGAAAACAACAGAAGACTGCAAAGTCATTTCTAGGCCCGTAAGAGGAGATCATTGAAGGCTATTCTAAATCAAAGAAAACAAAAGTCACTTCAAACATCCATCCCTAGGACAAAAGGAAATTAAATTTGAGTCCAATTTGCATTGAACTTTGTTTCTAAGAATACATTGGTTTAGGACCCTCCCTGGTGGTGCAGCGGGTTAAAGCACAGCACTCAGAAGCTAAAGCCACTTCAGCATGAGTTTGATCCCTAGTCCTGGAGGTGACCCACATGGCGTGGCAGACCTCTCCTGACCCACCCACTGCTCCCCTCAGCAGTGTACTTCATCAGTAGGCCTGTTCTGCTCCCCATTCTGTCTCTGGTGAATCCTCTCACTGCCTTGCACCTCTGGTACACCAGTTCTGTATGCATAAATAAATATTTAAAAAAAAAAAAAGGATACATTGGCTGAAAAGAAGATATAAATTCATTTTGACAGGAAGGTGCCAGATTATGAGATTTATCTTCATTCATAAATTCTTGAAAAATATTTCTTAAACTTCCATCCATTTGATCACCTCATCTTTCTATAAGTTACTAAGTCCCTAAATTGGTATTTTCAGCATTAAGTTACATGATGAATGAGTCTGTTTTCTGAAAATATCACATGAAGGGGTCATCCAAAATTGAAATTTTTTTCTTAACTTTTAGGTAGAATAAATAGAATTCCTCTCTTGTTTTACATTTGTTTGTGCCTCAAGCATAGAGAACTGAATTATTACCCTTCTTCTAAGGTTTTAATTTACTTGTTTTACAACTGATACTTAACTAGATGTCTTCTTTATTTCTTTTTTTTTTTTTTTCCAGCCATTGGGACACTTCTAAATCCAAACTGTAAAGAGATGTTCACAGGAAAACAGCATTTATTAGGATTCTTCCCATAATTTAAAGTTTTTTTCCTAATTCTTGGCTCTCTGGTAACAGGAGTGAAATGTGCATGTGCTAAGTACGTGGTCTTGGGACCGATCCTGAGTGAGTCTGGCAGTCAAGGTCACGTGTTTTGGCTAATGGGGGATGTCCTTAACCTGAATGAATAGAGCCAGAGGGCAGTGCCAAGGTGGCAAGAGTAAGTGAAGGAACTTGTCAGATCGAGGCATCAGTCTCAAAGGCCTGGGCAATCTGTTGCCCTCTTCACTGAGTCTTCACACAGTAATAGAAAAGTCAGCACTTAAGGCACTGAAGAATGCAAAGTTCTTGAGGCTCTACAGTTCTTCTTAAGCTTGACTGTACATCAGAATTGCCTGGGAGTTTTCTTATACCTGTTAATCCCCAAGTTTCTACGTGGAAGGACCTATTTCAAGAGGCCTGGGCTAAAGCTCGAGGCACAGTTGCTCCAAAATTTTCCGATGACTCTCATGAAGGCGATGCTTGGCAAATTGCTCAGGAATCAAATATATAGAACTGATGAGGCACAGCAATATTTTCTTTTCATGTTACCTAGGATAACATTTTTTTCCTAGGATAGTCATTGTTTTGAGGTGTAAACTACTCTGTTTTCTCTTTAGCATTCTTTTTTTCCCCTTTTTAGTTATTTTATGGAATTAAGGGTTTTACTCCATAAATTCAATCACTTTTAGTGTAGGAATCAAAGACCCTTAAACTGCCTGTCTGCCCCGCTTTAATGGCTACAACAGAAACCAACTTTATTATCTGGGCCTCTAAATACTTAATTATTTACAGAAAAACAGTTTGTCAGATCCTAGTAAATTCATGACATAGGGCACCATTGGGCCTACTTGCAATAACCTTCTAAGAGGTCTGTAAAGGGATATAGAGGCTTATCTGATAACAGTTAAGGTGGTTTCTTCTATTTGCTTTTATTTTCTCACATCACTTTGTATCATAGTTGATTTTCCCTTCAGGTGTAGTCCCTGTAGTTCCCCACCACCATAGCACCCTTGAGCCATCACCAAAGCCCCTTGCATTCTGCCCTCTCCCATATGACCCCTCTCCCACTTCCTCTCCTGCAGTATACCTCAAACTTAGGATTGGCTTGCAAGTTTTGTCTTTTCCTGACCCTGTGTTAGGTTTCCCTGTGTCCCACCTATAAATGAAACAAGGTGATTTCTTCTAAATTCATGTGTTGGACAGGGGCACAGAGTTGTCCAGCAGTGTTAGGACAACTGATTCAGTTTTAGGATTGGAGTATTAAGTACCAGAATCTTCAGATAGAAAACTTTAGTTAGAGACTGACTCTTCTCCTAACCCCTGCTAAGTCAGTAGCTGACAATCAATTGTTCATTTAAGTCTAAAATTCTTTTGTATCGTCTTGAGTCTCATAACAGATCCCTGGTCTGCAAAAGCCAGCGCTTACACAGATAAGAATCAAGTTGATAAGGTATTAGAAAGGGATTATGAAAGGCAGCTTAATTAAAGAAACTTCAACGGGATCATAAATAATCAGTGCAAGTTATTAACTTTTGACAACTGCTCATCCGTACTGAGTTCGAATGACTTCTGGCCTATAAAGTCCTTAATCTAATTCTGAGTGAATATAGTTCGTAAGAGAAAATACCCTTTATAATGCTTTGACTATAATCAACAAATCTTTGAAGCAGAGGTGTCCCCAAATATATTAAACATATTCTGCATTTTCTTATCTTCATACCTCTGATCTCATCAATTTTTTTTTTTCCCACTTAGAAACCTTACTGGTCAAACTTTAGTCTGTTCTATAAAAAAATAGATCAACTAACCCATTCTCTTCAAACTATACCCTAGACCTCAGTGGCATTGCCTCTTTCTTTCTCTATTCAGTAAATGTACTTTAAATACTTGCCTTGTAGTAGAAATCTGATTTGGCAGGTTAAGTCGTATATAATCTTCTGCGGCCCACTAGGCCACATACACTTCAAGTGGTCACAGGCTGTGGTGTACTCTGCTGTGAACCACACGCCATGGCTGCATGAAATGGTTTGTTTCCTTCTTTCGTGGTTTTTCTTTGAGCTGTCATTCATGTTCACGTATCTAAGAATAATTTTCTCAATAGAAGAAACATAACATTTTTCTTGGCTTGTATGCTTCTGGAGAGAATTCAGCACCTTCTCTAATTTTTGCACTTTTGTTTGCTTATTTATTTTTTTTTTTTTAAGATTTATTTATTTATTCATACAGAACTGGGGTACAGGCCAGAGGCTCAGGGGCGGTGAGAGGCTTCACCAGAGACAGAGTGGGGAGCAGAACAGGCAGATCGACGAAGTACACTGCTGAGGGGAGCAGCGGGCGGGTCAGGAGAGGTCTGGCTCGCCATGTGGTCTCCTCCGGGGCAGGCAGCAGGCGGGAATCGAACTCATGCGGAAGTGGCTTCAGATTCTCAGTGCTGTGCTTTAACCCGCTGCGCCACCAGGGAGGGCCTGTTTGCTTATTTTTTAAACACATTATCAGAAACTGAAGAGTGGTAGTTTAAAAAAAAATAACAAATGAGTTGATTTAACTTAGTAATTTTCCATGTGTTGTCCATGCTTTGCCATATTAATTTTTGTGCAGTGTGGACATATATAATGAATTGCTTGTTTTTTTTCTTTTTTTAAAAAGGAGAAACATGAATCAAAGGGATAGGAGGTCTTACTAATGAGATTACTTTAGGTGCATTCATTGACCATTTGGAGATTTCTAAAACTCTTAGAGGTTATAGTAATGTCCAGAATAGATTTCCCAATCTGTGTTTCTTTATTTTTTTTAAAGATTTACTTATTTATGCACACAGAACTAGGGTATAGGCCAGAGGTGGGGGGGGTGGGGGGCAGTGAGAGGATTCACCAGAGACAGAGTGGGGAGCAGAACAGGCAGATTGACTAAAATACACAGCTGAGGGGGAGCAGAGGGCAAGACAGGAGAGGTCTGCCACACCATGTGAGTCAGCTCCCTGGCAGGGGATGGAGCTAGTGCTGCAGTGGCTGCTATAGCTTCACAGTGCTGTGCTTTAATCCTTTGAGCCACGAGGGAAGGCTCCAAATATGTATTTCAGTGGGTATTGTAAATGTGGGAGGAAATAGAAGAATAATTAAAGGCAAATGATTAGACATGCTAGATTTTAAAAATCTACAAAATGTACACTGAGTATTTTATATTAGATATGCTGTGGAAAGAACATTCAAGAAAGAAATGTGATGTGAAAAGGACAAATAGGAATTCATTTGCAGTGTGATCAGGATGTAAAAATATATGCATTATTCAATTAATTTCATTTTATTAAATCTGCATAAGGGCTAGAAAATAATGTCAGTGTGTGAACCTACAGACACCTTATATTGAAGTTTCTGGCTCGGTGTTTCCAAGCGAGAGAAAGAAAACTAGAGAGCAAGAGTCCACTGACTTGGGGAACTCTTAACAGGGTTCCGTGGGCATAAGGAACACGGGTGTGCAGGCTCTTTCCCGCCTCCCACCAGCAGCCTCTCCGGCCACCACATGCATCCTAGCAAGGTGTCATTGCTTGCATGTGATTCCCTGCTGATACAAAAGGTGTTTGGAAGTGAGAGCTTGGGCTGTGTGCATATGAAATGGAGACACCTGGACTGAGGATGGGGGGGGGGGGGGTAAAGGGGAGATTTGCAGGGGCTGGAGGCTCTTTGCTACCTCTCTGCCTGCGACTGTGGTCCCCTGACTCAGCATTACAGACATATAAGAATACCTAGTGCTCCAAAATTCTTTTTGTCTGCCTGAATCAACAATGAATCTGTCTTGTCTGGGATGGTTGTACAACGCTTTCAGCCCCTATAAAGGAGCACATCTGATTCTTTAAACTTCTTTAAACACTCATGATTCTTAAACAGATTTTGTTTCTTTGCTTATTTGCTTTTGATATGTGATTTCTTGAGGTATTAGACTATAGCTCTTGTCTTTCCCGAAGCAGAGTTTTTCAAGGGATGGTCTGAGAGTTTAGGGTTTCATGACACCTTTTCAGGAGGCCAGAGAGATCTATTCCTGTTCAATAATATGGTTGCTGTGAGGCCAGATGTTCATTTACTTCAAACAAAATGACTTCGGCACCGGACTGATAGAGAAGCATATATGAGAATACAACTGCTTGAATTGAGACATTAAAAAAATTGGAAAAAATGTGAACAATGTGACATTTCTCCTTTTACTCAGATTTTTTTTTACTTTAACATAATGAGTCTACTATTTTAAAATCAGTTAATAAAATTTTTTAATTCTCCATTGAAATATTTAATAGGTATTAGCAGATATAACCAGATTAGTCTCTCTGGAGTCCTCTTTTTTTAAGACTGTAAAATTTTCATGAGACCAGGATAAAAAAATGGAAGGCTTCTTCCCTAGAGGGAAGTCTGGTGTGATGTGTTTTCCAAAATTATTTGAACAAAAACAAAAAGCAACATGCTTGTGTGTGAAACAGTAGTTTCAAGATAAATGCCATCACTATGGCAAGACAGGAGCCAGGAAGTAATGAGATGGACAGTTGCTGCTTTGAAAGAAGGGTGATGTGGCCTACTCATTCATCATTCTTCTCTTCCCCTCTTCTGATTGGGGGTCATTTCAAATGGCCTGTCTTCACATTCATACCCTTTTACTTTTGCTTGGGCCAGATTGCTGTGATGCTCTCTGTTGCACTTTCCATTTCTTTTGTTGGACTCTTCAGCTCCAGAATTTCTGTTTGGTTCTTTCTTTATGATTTCTATTGAAGAAGTTTCACCTCCTTCAGTCTTTGCTGGCTAGTTCCAGGAGAGAAACAGTTCCATCAGTCCATCTGCCTAAGAGTTTTGAGGCTCTCTGAGACTTTTACAGACATATGTACTCCACATCACTGTTCCCTCTTGTGGGAAAAGAGGGGACTCAAGACTGTCTGACTCCTCTCAATCCTGCAAAGCCAAGCCAGGTGCTGCAAGCCCTCATTTCCACAAGAGTCTGTGACCCTCCCCAATCTTGCAATCTGCTTGACTTGCTGGGTGTGAACACCAATCATCAGCCAAGTCTTGCAATCAAGGTCTCCTGAGGCATGCTCAGGGAGCCAGTCACAGTGGAGCAGGGGCTTAGGTGGTGGGGTCAAGGAACTTTGGGGGTACCCATGGACCAGATGGGGGCATCTAGCCAGCAGGGTCCTCTATGTGATTGATGTGGTCTTGTGAAACCCTTAGTAAGATAGACCGCCCTTTGATGAATTCCAAGCGTTGGTCCCTATGCTGCCTTCAATCCCTCCCTTGTGTGTGCTGACCACCTCATTCTAGCTCGGGTAAAGCAGTGGGCATCATAGGCTGTGCCACAGTCACTCACTGCACTCTTCTTTCCAAGTAGGCAGAACTGGAAATGGGGATCTCTTGTTTCTCTCTAGTCACTGAAATGTGTCCTTTGGGGAGGGTGATGCTGTTAAATTGAAATTGTTCTTACCTTCTTCAATGCATTTATTTTCAGATTTTTCACTGCACTTGCATGGCGCAACTTCTCTGCTGTGCTCCTGGACCCCCACCAAGGTACTGTCACCCAGGGTGGTTTTCAGAATCAATGTTCTGTGGGTGAATGATGGTAGAAAGCTCCTTTTCTGTTGTCCTGCTGACATTGCTTTTTGGAATTTATACATTGAATAATCATTTTCACTTGATGGTTTGGATAAAGCAAATTTGGGAAACTTGCAACTGCAGAGAAAGTTCTGTATAATTTTTCGAAAGGAGGGCTAGGATCTATAGAGATTTCCCATACTGTGAACAAAGGGGTGAGGTTGATGAGAGGACTCCAGGGGTCAGGTTGAATGGAGAAAAAGAGACTTTATAGAAATTTGTTTAAAATGAAAGCCAAGGAAAGAGGACCCACAAAAGTTTGAGTAAAATAAGAAGGTAATTAAGTTGGATTTGAACTGATTCATGCTGGTTTGTAAATGGATGTTAAAAAGCAAAGTGCCAAGGCTCAGAGAGCGCCGTGCGGGGGGTGGGGAGGAGGTAGGGGGTTTGCGAGTGGAGATTGAGGCGCTCAGCAGGCTGGCCTCTCCAGGCTTATCTACCTCTTCTCCAGATGGGCAGCAACGCCTTACGCCTCCCTCCCTTTTACCGTTGATTAGCCAGTAGAAGTGTTAATTATTTTTTTTGTTGCTTGTTTGTTTTGGATATGCACTTTTACCATGAGGGTGTGGCTCCGAGAGGAGAAACCTGCAGGGTACTGGCTGTGGCGGTGGTGGCAGGGGTGGGTGTGGAAAGGTGGGGCATAGATGGAAGATGGTTATGGCGATGTGAAGAAGGGCAGGAGGGGTTCAGGCTCTTAAAAGTTTGTGAATGCGACGCCTGTGAGGTGGTTTGGTATATTGCGATCAGTCCTTGTCTCTTCAAGTTTCTGATAGAGACTGTGCCATCAAACACATTCACTAAATTGACCCAGTCTGTCTTTGGCATGTTTTAGGGGGGTGTGTATTACTGCAGTGCCAACACACCAGCACGTCTCTGGGGACTCACTGAGGGACGAGTCATGGAGCAGGTTTGCAAGGCAAGACTTGCTCAGTGAGCAGAACTCTGGCTCTATATTAGTAGAAACTCACAAGTATGATTGACTGTGTGACAATGGCAGGAGAATCAGGGTCCAGGGGGAACAAAAGGCATTCCTCTTTACGGGGAACAGCAAGCAAAGGGTAATCAATTTTTGGGGAGCAGGAGGGGGTGTTGCTGGCCACGTGTGCAGGGAGGACTTGCCATGCAGGCGCTTGGTGGAACTTCTGAGCCTCTCCCAGGCCATCTTGGACCCCACCACAAGATCAGTCAGCGGCTGCCTGGGTGGCTCCGGCCACCTGGTGATGTGGGCCATTGTCTCAAGTCGGTCATGTGGGAGTGCCTTATCCCATTCTCTCACACACAGGTGCATAGAGAGGCTGCGCGCACACAGGTGCAGAGGCCCTAGGTGGAAATGAGGCCCACCCCAGTGCTGTGCATCATTTGGGACAGGGTGCAGTCAGGAAGCCCTGCTGTACCTAGGGCAGCATGCGTACCAAGCATTTTGTTTTAAAACATGACATGGCTTTTTCTAGTAATGAACCAGGTTAAATGATTTACAGCTCAGACTGCTCTTCTTCTACTTTGTGATAAAAAGGACTGCAAAATAAGATTTTAAGTATTTACAATCATCTAATAAAATACTTCATGAGTATTTATGAGGCACTTCTTTAACTGGATAAATTGTAATATTAATCAAAATCAAGATTACTACTTGGAGTTCTTCCAAGAACCCAGATCACAGACAAAGCTTTTCAGGTATTTCTCAATTCATTAATTCTCAGTTAAGTTGTTTATCCTATTCTTTTTGGATATACAAGAATGCAGCCATTTGACTGGAAGTCAAACAATCCCAATACGAATTACCGTTTGCCGGTTTATTAACTAAATCATGATGACTTAGGATATTGTTAATATTAAATAAAATCCCTTCTAAGTGAATATGCATGAATGCAATTTCATTATGTTATGATTTCCTCTCTGTTCAGTGATTGAGACCCTGTGGGAGGCAATTTCATAGCACAAAGTTAATTCTTTTCACATCCTCTTTCCTTACCCTCCTGCCCTGCACCCTCTGGCCCCTCTTGGTGGAGTAGGGGTGAAGCATAGTGCTTTACAGAAGTGAGACAGACAGTTCAGGGGTGCAACCGAACAAAGCTGTCTTTATCTTAGAGGAATCATTTGTGCAGACCCCAAAATAACCTCAGGGATGATCAAGATTGCTTAACTTTTTCAAGACGAGTTTGTAATCCATTGAGCTATGTTTTAGACATTTATGTATTTAAATGCATTGTGGTCTAAATAAATCAAATTTTTCATTGTGTGGGCAGGAGGTTAGCACTTGTCAGATCTTCTGCCTTAATTCCTGTTCGTGACCCTGTGGAATTGCCCCGGGCACGCCAGTATAATTGACCAGCCATGCTAGCATTTCAGCAGGAAACAGAAAGTAGAGGCGTTGGAGTTTGGTCACAGGTCTAGCTATTAGATCTTGACACAATTATTAAAACATTTGCACTTCATTTGCCTTTCTGTAAAATAGAGATATAACGCTCTATTGGGGTTATTTTATGGTACTCCTGGAGACAAGTATCTCACACCAGAAGATATAATCAGCAATATATTTTTAAAATAATAATGAATTTCATATGTAATAAGGATCTTTACCCTTTATAAACTCCTTATTTCCTGCACCTGGATTATTATAATATTTGTCTAACTTTATTCTTGCTCACTCTTATCCATCTCCAAATGGATGAGAGGATTGAAAAATATAACGTAATTTAAAATCCAAATGAAATTATGTTGTCCCTGATTAAATTGCTTAGTGACTCGACATTGCCTACTGCATTATCTAAAAGGATACATTCATTTATTAATTCAATTAACACTTATTGACTATGTTAGGCTTATAAAAGATGTTAATGAGAAAACTACAATTCCAGACATCGGGGATTTCAGATAATTTGTCTTTATTCCCCTTCTGAAGAGTCAATTAGAATCTGAGATAATATGATTGGATGAAAGAAAGGAAAGACTGATGTAAAAGACAGTTGCCGTGAGCACCTTTCCCCTGGCATGAGAGTGGGAAAGAGACGGGACCAGGAGATTATGCTACATGCGGGGTGGCGGTGGGGGAGCGGAGGAGTCGGCACCCCCAGCTGCGTGGTGACCATGCTGTCCTCCACAGGGCTGCGGCCTCCTCTGCCATTGCGATGTCTGTAGGTCCCGAGGTTATAAATTTTCATGTTAGTAAGGGATCCTAGCATAGCTTTCTCAAAATAGGCAAAGTTCCTTTTAACGAAAGACAGTACATAATAGGAGACCAGGGGCTGCTCACTGTTTACTGAGATGTTTCTTGATGACATATTAGTTTCCTTAAAGTTTCCCCTAAAAATGTAAGTTCACACCAACACAAGACCACCTGGTGTAGAAGAAAATGAGGTGATAAGATGACTTGGTTCACCTTCAGACTTTTGCATTCAAGAGCTGCATGCCCTTTGGTGGGCCACATAGTCTTCTAAATCTTCTGTTTCTTTACCTGTGAGGCAGGTAATGTCACTAAAGGCTTTTCAAAGGTTTAGCCATATTATATGCATTACTGAGAAAAGTCCATTTTATATTATTCCATTTCTAGTCCTTATTTGGATAATTAGTTCCAGTAAGTTGGCCTTTGTGGTAGAGAAGGGATTCTAGAATTCCTATAGAAACCGTTAGAAATCTAGAAAATGCTGATTGATGTCAGGTAAGAGGGAAGGTGTCCCAAAATCATATTTCAGTATGATGTTATTCCAATTTTAGAAGGATTTCAGGCAATGAGAACTCTAGCTTTACATTTAAAAATGATTACTGTTAGGAACCATGCTCTATTCCTTTTTCAAAATTCTCAGTAGCACGTCACACCCACATGAAAAACATACAATAAAGATGTTGATAATTTTTTTTAAAGATTTATTTATTTATGCATACAGAACTGAGGTACAGGCCAGAGGTGTGGGGAGTGAGAGGATTCATCAGAGACAGAGTGGGGAGCAGAACAGGCAGATCGACGAAGCACACTGCTGAAGGGAGCAGTGGACGGGTCAGGAGAGGTCTGCTGTGCCATGTGGGTGACGTCACCTCCGGGGCAGGCAGGGATTGAACTCGTGCTGAAGTGGCTTTAGCTTCTTAGTGCTGTGCTTTAACCTGCTGCGCCACCAGGGAGGGTTGATAATTTAGTAAAAAAAGAAAATCATTAATGGGAGCAATAGAATGAATATGCAAAGTAAATACATTCAAAATTAAGAGTAATGCTTATGTAGGGCCTGGTCAGTGCTCAGTGTTACATACAGTGGGACATCCAGCGAAAGAGGAGGCCCCGCTTATCTTTCTTCAGCCTTCTCTGTGGTCCTTATAGTTTTCCCGGATACTCAGCTCCACCCTTCCTTGGGTGGGGCAGAGAATCTGGAAAGTTCCCTTTCTATGGATATCCTACGGTTATGTTGCCACACTAAGAACATTGTTTTATTTATTGATGTATATTTTAAGTTATTTTACAAATAATATTATTACTATTTATTTTACAAAGTGTGTAGTATACTAAAGTTAGTAATCTTACTAGTATTTCTGACTTTTCGCTAAACATTCAGAGGAGGTAAAACAACTTGAGTTAAATTGTTCTTATTCTTTGGAGTCACAGGCATATTCTTATCTACAGAAAAAAATAGAAGTTAATTCAGGATATTTTCTCAAAGTGGGTCTGGGGGTCACTTTGCCTCTGGCGTTGGTTTTGTGAAAAACACCAGTATATTACTCAAAATCTATTTTATGTGGGCAGTTTCGAGGAACATGTGTTTTTTATAGCAGTCCAAATAAAGGTTATTATATTAAAACATGTACCAAGTGTGCCTATGGAGAGCTTGTATAGCATAACCCAGACTAAGTAACTTTTCTTTTAAAGATTTATTTATGCATACAAGGACTGTGGTGCGGGCCAAAGGTGCAGGGTGTGAGAATTTACCAGAGGCAGAGTGGGAAGCAGAACAGACCGATCTATTGAAATACACTGCTGACTGGGAGCAACAGTCAGGTCACGAGAGGTCTGCTGTGTCATGTGGTCAGCTTCCTGACTGGGGATGAAACTCATGCTCGTGTGGCTGGCAGTATTGTGATAAGCACGAGGCTTAGCCCTGTGCAACCAAGGAGGCCCCTAAGCAGCTTTTTGAAGTTCTAATATGGTATAAAGCTTTGGAGCCCTGAGAGGTTAGGGAATTGAGTGATTCTCATTCCTTCCAGGTGAGGAATGATATGACTACTTTTATATCAACAGAGAATTTCCTATACTGGGTCATCTAAATTTCTGTGTTAAAATTGCTAGTCAAGTGTACATTGTCTGGTCTTCTTCATAGATTCTTAATTATATGTATGCCACTTGCAATTTTATGAACAAAATATTTAACCAATACTGCCAATATACTGAAAGGTCTTTCTCCTTCCGGTACCACATTCTTGGCTTTTTGCTCAACAGTGAGCAGAAAGTGTCTTTTCACACACCACTTCTGGGTGTAAAAACTCCTCCCAGCTCATCCTTACCTTAGTGACTTGGCTGCTTTTTTCCAGATGCTAGCTCAGAACAGTAGGAACATCTGGCTAAATTGCCTTGCCAGGTCTGGTTCTTCTGTTCGTGCTCCTGAAAGTCAGTTTTCTTCCCCCCATGACATATATTCGACATTTACTGCCATTCCCACTGTGGATATCCCCAGCTTTGCACTTGCTGTGATGAAATAGGCACTGAGTAATCATTGAACAACAAAAAAATTATTATAAACAATGACTAAATAACTTTATAAAGGTTGCTTGAAATTCTGAAGTACAATTTACAAGAAGGTTAAGTCATGAATCATACAAAAAAAAAGGGAAAACCTGTCAACAGTGTGTGTACCATTAATAATGGGAACTGGGAAGATGTTAACACTGAGTTCAAAGGTGAATTTGAAGGAGGTGCAAGCATACAATCAAGAATGCTGAAATATACCTTATGATAGAGGCAAAACTGGCTAAAATCCTACTGGGTAATAAAATCAAGTATTTGGAATCCTCTTTTCTGTTGATTATAAAATTGATTTTATCTATATGATAAAATTAATTTTTATTACTATGAACAATAATCATTTGCACGATACTTAGTTTTCTACAACTTAACTTCTACCCCTTGGGAGGAGTATAGACTTGTTAATTAAAAGACAATTAAAAGTATTTATCCTGTAGAATCAGATAATACCCAGAGGGTCCCCACTCCTTTGAAAGGAAGCTCCATAATCTCTCTTGCCCTTTTGTAAGCATTTGATTCCTTTTTCTGAAAAATATGATTCCCTTCTGCACAAAATTTGAATTTTATTCTCATCCCTATCCTAGAAGCTTAAAGTGCTATTTGGGCAAAGCTATTACTAATCCTGGTATGTTTTAATCTTTAAATTTTTCATTTCAAGAATCTGTCTCTTAATCCAACTGCCAAAAAGTATTTTGAATCCTTTTGCTTCATTTAAGAAGTAAGAATATTCAGATAAATAATTTTGTTAGGAAGAACATGTCATGTAATTTACCCACTCTTGTCATCTGCGTGGAACAAGGCTGACTGTATTGGAAGACAGTCAGACACACATATCTCACTTATATCAATGTTTCACTGAGTCTGTTTAACTCATCAAGCAGGTTATAGTTTTACAAATGCTCATAAAAATATTTCATTAATGAAAATAAAGGCCAGATGGGTTAAATGTCTAAAGCACATAGGCCCAGCAGAAAAAAATATATCCATACCAGAATTAACAACTGTTCAAATTCTCCAACTGATGGTTGTGTGAAGAGAAGATAATTTATCCACTCTTCGTCATAATACAAGAAAGGTTATTCTCATTGCTGCGATGCATGCACGTCTCTTGGATTCAGTGACTGAAATAAAAGTCTGTGCTAGGAAGACAGAGCCTTTTGGCTGGTCCAAGTGATTGGGACCCAGGAAACAGTCTGACAGAGTACACTTTGTGAAAAGTGTTGATGCAATCACATGTTGAAGTTCAGTTTGTTCCAGAGTAGTATGCATGTGGGAGAAGAAAGGAGCAGTGAGTTAGAGATGTAAAAATGTAGTTATTCTCAACAGAGGTTTTCATCTATAGGTTAAGGGCTTTTGATTTTGTGAGTTATCTTGACCTCAGGAAATGTTGATACTGCCCCACATGGAGGAGAAAATGCTACGGTTTAGTCCTTTTTCTGACTCTAAAGAGCAACTGTGGAGACACAACAACTAGGTGCTCTTTGTTGTTTTTTTCAAGATATATTTAGGTATGTGTGCAAGAACTGGGGTACAGCGCAGAGGTGCGGAGGGTGAGAGGATTCACCAGAGACAAAGGGGGGAGCAGAACAAACAAACTGACTAAAATACACTGCAGAAGGGAGACAGGAGAGGTCTGCTGAGCCCTGTGGGTCAGCTCCTGCTAGGGGATTGAATTTATGCTCCAGTGACTGCAGGTAGCTTCATAGTGCTTTGCTTTAATCCCATGTGCAGCCAGGGAGACCATCTTATTTAGCTCGCTTGCTGGTCATTAGTAGGGGTGAACGATTGGCTTTCCACAGACACCAGCTTCCTGTTTCATAGAACAGGATAAAACTACTTTGACTATAAATTTGTGCAGTTGGCTTTGCTCTCTCACCTGCTGGACTAGGGATGGAGGAGGTGTCCAAGGATGTCCACGTTATATTCACAATGACCTGATGGATTCCAAGGCCACACTCTAGCCTGAATGCAACGCTGCCTCCGAACCACCCCCCCTCGAACCCCTGAGTTAAGGTTTGCAGGCAGATGTCTCTCTGGGGTCCTGTGTGCTTTAGGAACTGTAGAAGCGGGCAGGGGGTACAGAGGTCAAGGGGGCACAGTGCCACCTTTTTTCTAACTCTGCTGGAATCTGCTTGTTTTTGATTTTTTTTTCTGTGTTAGATGTCTCTCTGCTCCCCAGATCTACTCCATGCTTCTATCTGCCTTGCTGGTTTTCCAGAAGCCTGATGGCTGTGGCCCGCACTCAAGAAGTTTTTGCATCCTGGCTGGCAGTTGGCTTCCATTGCTATATGTTTTGGCAGGAGATTAAAGGATGGGTTGGAGAAAAGTGAGATGAGGCTTTTATTTCCCTGCTTCTGTTGTTGCCTTCATCACTCCACTGAAAGTTGCAGCTTTTCCCAGGAAGACCTTGTGGGCAGCTACCTAGTCTGGATGCTGCTCGGCTACCTTGCGGCCTGAAAGTAGCAAGAGTTCCAGACTTTGCCAGCCTTGGCATTGCTTGTTTTCCCTAAGCTCTTACTCAGATGTTGGCAAGCAGCTTTCTCAAGCTCTTCTCAAGGACTAGTTTGTCGGTTGATAACATTGCTGTGGAACCCTGCTCCCTGGCAGCACAAAGCCCAGTCTCAAGAACTGCTGACTTCAGGGTGCCCGGCCAGCATCTCAGATGTGAAAAGTTCTGGCTAACTAAAAGAGATGACATTAGGGAGGAAAAGAGAACATGTGGCTTTAACATTGTTCTACCATGCTGGTTAATAGGCCAGGTCTACTCTCCTAAGCAGCACTCTGCATTATAGAGCATGAACATTTTTTTTTTTCTTGTTTTTCATCTCAGTTTCTTAAAAGAATGATAATATGCCAACACACTTAAGAAATAGCAAATGTTTAAAGTATATACTTGCCATGTGTTAGAGTCTCTTTAGCAGATACTCTGTCTCTTTCTAGATATTAGATCCTGTCTTAGCTTGGACTGCCATTAAAAACCACCACAGGCTGGGCGACTGACACAACAGAAATTTAGTTTCTGCCAGTTCAGGTGGCTGGAAGTCTGAGACTGGGTGCCCTTTTGATCGGACCTTCTTAACTTGGAAACATCTTTACTGTCCTCACATGATGAAGGGGAGCAGGAAGTCTGGGGTCTTTTCATCAGGACACTAAGTCTCTCAGGGGTCCCCATTCTCATGACCTCATCTAAACTTAATTACTCTATGTATGGTCCCATCTCCAAATCCCATCACCTTGGGAGTAGGGTCTCAACGTAGTAATTTTTAGGGGGACACACACACCTGTTCATAGTAGATGCTAACATAGCAACTGCATCCCTTGAGGTTTTAGTTGAGCATTTCTTCCAATTCTTGCAAAAAGGTAATAATCTCTGTAGTTTCATTTTTTCTATAGTGGGTGATCTATTCCTTTGCTATTCCATTTAATCTTCCAGGTCCCTTGGTTATTTCTGTCAGAATTCGCCATTTTCCCTCTGTGTTCTCATTGCTCTAAATCATGCTTTAATGAATGTCTACAGTTATGTTTGCTTTTAGAATATTATCAAATGTAACACTTAATATTAGCAATAGGGAGAGCCTTTCCTTGTATCAAATGTTTATTTTGGTTCTAACCCAGTGTCTTGATATGTAAAATTTCATTCAATTTGCAAAACAGTCCAGTAAGGGGAATATCTGAATTTCCTTTTTTCAGCTAGGTAAACTGAGTAGAAGTTATTTGCTGGGAAGGTAACCTTATAAGAAGCAATAGAATTTGAGCCTTTGAGCTGGACCCAGTGCCAAGGTCTTGTCCCTTTACCAACATGGGAAGGCAGCATGGTGTCCTTGAGAAAGCGAGCGTATGCTGAAATCCTGAGCGTCCCCTGATAGAGCTCTGATGCCTCAGGTGCCGCCTCTTTGCAGTGGGAGGTAGGGCTCTTTGCCGCTTCCTAGGTTTGTGGTGAGAAACTCAGATCCATAAGTGCAGGTGGAGCCCTGGCAGTGGCCATCCAACAGCTGTAAGAATTGTCATGGTATTTCAAGAAGGAGCCAGGTTCTTCCATGGTAGGAGACACCAGGGACTTTAAAATGCTTATAAATACTATAAATCCCCCACCCTTCATGTGACATTGAAGATAAATACAATTAAGGAGAGTTTCACATGTCTCCCAAATATAAACAAAGCAAAACATCACCTTCCTTTTTGAACTACATCTAGTCCTCTTGCTGCTTCTTCATCTCTGAAGTGGCAATATCAGATCACATTATCAAGAAGCACTTCACGCTGGGCATGAGCTTGAGCAGAGCCTTGCTCTATACTCCTTTCTGTCTCTGACCTTTTAGGACAGCAGTTTCCACAGTTGACAATTGCAGGGGCATGTGACTGAATTAGTGAGGTAGGTGTTCAAAAACAGGGTGCAATTTTATACTGTTCTGTGTTCCAGCGACTTAATCAGTATGTTTTAAATCTTTATGGAGTGCAAATGCCCATAGCACCTGAAAAGAAAAAAAAAAAAACTAATCAGAAGGTAAGACAACAATGGAAAAGAGAAAAATAAGTAGATTAGACTTTCAAATGCTTTATTGTTTTAACACACATAAGCCTTAAATTACAAGATGCCTCATGTTTTTGAAATTCAACTAACACATCACTTTATGAAACGTGTAACCTGTGCAGTGATTTCCCCACCCAAGTACACACACACACTCTTGCCTCGTCTTAATGCCCACTGGGATGTCTGCCCCATCTCTGTCATCTTAGTAGTCCTGGTCTTGATGGGAGATGCAATGGAAATAGCACATGAGAAGACACACAATCTATTGTGGTCTTTAAGAGCCCTCTATATTTTTGTGTGTGATATTAACTGCTTTGCCCATGTATAAATTGAAACCAAACTGTAAAAGGCAGACACCAATCCCAATTAAGCTAACCTTTCTTTCCTCTTCTTCCCAACTATCAATAGAGAATTGAATTGCATGAGTGAACTAAATACATAGTAACTGGAACTAAATGTAAAAGTAGGAGGCATCAGGCATGCTGCTGCTGATTTACTGCATCTCTCTGCTCACATACATGAGATTCCTGCATAGAAAAGTGCTTATTTTCGTTGGGACAAGTACCCCTTGTTTGGTAGGTTGTGATTGCTCCCTTGGCTTTTGATAAACTTACAGAAAGCAGAAACTAACCCACAAGACCTTTAGGAGAGGTGATTTGTCAAATTATTAAGATTTATATCAGGGCTTTCAGCTTCCTCACTAATGTGTACATATAATAGCTAGATTGCAGACAATTATTGCTGAAATTACTCAGAGTGCTTTCACAGGGTGCATGCAGCTCTCTCCAGAACGCCTTCTTTGAGTTGGTGGCATCTTGCTTCTCTGCTATTACAAAGTCAAATGATTTGTATTGATTCTGCTTTGAACCTGAAGTAATGATACGGTGTTGGCAGAGACCATAATGAATGCGATCCTAGTGTTGCTCCAGGGCTTATTCTCAGACTAAGTCTTTTTCCCATGTAGCCAATGTAGGTTATTTTTAAAAATTAAATAAATTTGAAAGGATTCATGTTATCTTCTTGTTCCCAGTAAGCCCAGAATTTTCAAGGTGCTATCTTAAGATGAGAAAAACCCTCAGACGTAAGTAATCCTACTGGAAAGATTATATGGGATTTGGTCTAATCCTTATTTTTTTTTCCACATTTTTATCTTTGTCTTTCATCAAACTAAATCAATGAATATGACTAGTATTGGGGATCTTCTTATCTTAATGGACTTTTTAAAACATCAGCTAAAGCTTGTTATATTTCTAATTTAGAATCCTAACTCCCCTTAATGAAATGTGTTCCTAAAATCTCTCTAGTATTTACTTTGAAAGGATTTTTGTGGCTTCAGAAATTTCTTGAGCTAAAAATGAGAAATAAATTCGTTTAATTTATTTGTTTGAAATCTCCTTTGAAATATTTACCTACCTCATAATCATGTTTTTCTCTTCTTCTGATATAATTATTTTTTTATTTTTGAAAAGAAATTATTTTGTCTCTCTAGGTTTAAAGTCTGATTTTTTTTTTAAGTTTATTTAAATTGGGAGCCAATGGCAACAGTTAGAACTAAGTTTCCTGGAAGGTGTACTGTGTAGCTACATAATACACATACCTGTGTATTCCACTCTTTTTAACTTATCCAGATAGGTATTTTTACTCCATTTCAAAGTGACAAAACTGAGGTTTTGGGGAGCATACGTTCCTTAAAGCTACATTACTAAACAAGTTTAGTAATGTCTAAGCTAGTGAATCTACCAAGAAGCAGGCAGGAAAGGAACATATCATCTAATTGATTACTTTTGAGGAGTTTAATGAAGTTACCATTTACAAAGAAGAGACAGGAGTAGAGAAATCAGTAGGTATAATCAGTTGCCAAGAGACAATATGAACTAGCAGCCTTTTTTGTATGGAGGATCAGTGTAGAGCAAGAAGTGATTACTGGAACTCTGAGAGCAGCTGGGTCCCCTGACAAGAGCTGTCCTTTGGTCCTGGCTGGACTGGTATTGAGGGAGGCAGTTCATGACCTGCTCATGCTTTCAAGCCAGAAGAAGCCAAGCATCCTTGATGTGGTCCATACTCTGACTCCAGAGAACAGAGTAGGCTAGAGATGGTGAGGGGAATTAGAATACCACAGTAAATTTCAGCTATCTGACAAATTAGTCCTTTCTGGGTCAGTTTCTGGGAGTTGGTGCACACAATTCAGGTTGTAGAATCTGAGGAACCTTGCCTGAGTCTGCATGTTTAAGCAAAGCCATAGAAGAATTTCTATAATCCTCCATAACTTCTTAGAAAAGACTTGAAGTTCTAGAAAAAGTAATCACCTTTCAACTTCAAAAGAACTACTATATATAAGAGACTGTAGATGCTAATACTTGAATAAAGGAGAACAAGGATCAATGAGTGAAACTTACAGGATGGCAGACATCTGTTTAATACCTGGAAGAGTGATCTTGTATCCTATGCTGTTGATCTAAATGAGTCTCTTTTAGTTGTTCTTGTTATCAGAGGTGTTCAAGCAGTAAATATTTGATGAGATAATAGATGTAAACTGCTTCAAAAATGTAAATTTAGGTGATGATAATGATGACAACAATGATGAGGAGAAACACATTTATTTGCATTGAAAACTGAACTGTTAAAATGTAAAGATGCTAATAGTGAAGAAAGTGAACAATCATAATTACACTGTTTGACACCTATAATGCTTCAAGGTGTCATGCTAAGTACTCTATTTAACCTTATCTAATGCAATCTGCAACAACCCAGAACATAAATATGAATATTCTCATTTGTAAGTGAGAAAGGAGGGGCTTACAGAAATTATACAAAAGTAGTAACAACCAGGGTGTTTTGGTTCCAAGCCCTAAATTCCTTTCCATATGCTATATTTGCTTTGTTAGACTCTCCTCTAGAGGACAGAGATGCCTGGTACTATCTATTCCAGTTTCAAGGTGGACATAGCTGATTGAAAGTGGAATAGGTAACCATTTCTTAACACCACTGGCTCATCCCTAGGGTTAAAACCTAACCATCATCCTTGTTTGGAGTCAACCAACAAGCAAATACAAACATCAAGATAGTAAGAAACACTTTTTGATGGACTGGAATAGGATGAAGATGTTTCAGGAAGAGTCTGGATCATGGTGTTTGATGGTGTATAATTCTGAAATATTGAATGGAATATTTAAAAATCTCCCCTGAGCCTTTAGAAGCTTTGAAAGCCATTTCCGTTGTAAAATTTAGTTGGCCATCAGTTCTCTAATGTCTGTACTTTCTTATTTCTCTGTGAGGAGTCAAGTCAGCAATCCCTAGTATGAGTTCAGGTCTCTGTAAAAATTGGGAGCTGGAGATTTCTAGCTTTGCTCATTTTAGCACAGTCACTGGAGAGTGATTCATTTGTATAATAAAAGAGCAACTTGAGAGGAAAATAGTCACAGCTTCTAAAGGGCAAGCTCATATTTGCCTTGTGCTAGACTGTGTCAGGAATGAAGGGATTTAAATTGTGACAGCTGCCTGCCTCCTGCAGTATCAGTCCTCACCATTATCACCTTCAGACAAACTTGGGATACAAATTGGAAGGCAATTGTAAGACATTTCACAAATTGACTTTAATATTGAAGATTCAATTAGACACATTGCTTTGACTTTGTTTGCATAGCTGTTGAAACATATGCTCTTGTGAAGGGATTTTAGTTATTAATGTAGAATGATAGGGGGAAAATCCATGTGATGGTTTATGACTCTTCACGCTCATAACTTTATCATCCAGGCTGTTTCTTTTAAGAGAGAAATCTTTTTAATATAATCATTCTGATTTACGGTTTCAGTGAACATATTCCAATTCTTGTACTTTTCTTATGGTTGCTTCTTATTAGACACAGATTCTCAAAAACTATATTGCTTTGACATGTGATTAATATTTGCTTTTATTTTTGTAAATACCTTCTATTCAGAAGTAATCTCTAGAAGAGTAAGGGCTGCCAATCTCTTTATTTTGACATTTCCTAGGATGCTGCTAAGTATAAAAGTAAGGACTTAAAACTTATACTGGAAATGCTGGTGTCAGCTAAAGAGGTTAAGAATGTCGAGGATACACAGAATAAAATACACATCTGTGATTGGGAAGGTAGATCCTGGAGTTTATTTGTTTATCTTTTTCCATAAAGGTCATGGACAGAGCACACCTGACTGACAGATCTATGACAGGGTTAGAGGAGACCGTAGCTCAGCGGGAATAGACTTTGATCTTTCCCAAAAAGGAGAATGTAGAATTTGACCTTTTTGGAATCTGGACTATGAAACCTGGCTCCGGTCTCAGCTAAATCATAGCAACTAACACCCCAGTGTCATCAAATCAACACCGTCTCTACAACAGCTCCATAAATTCCAAGTTCCCAAGGTTTACTCTTATAATATGGTTTCAGTATTCCTCTGAGGCCTAACTTATGTAGCCTTTATAGAAGACAGTCAGCTCAGCTAAATTATTCATTTTCTTTCTGAATTATCACCACTCCTCAAGCTATTTTCATACTTCCTTAAGAAGAAAAACGTCTTTGAATGAATATCCCCTTCTTGGTTTGCCCAGAAACCTACCATGAAGACCTGCATGAGAGTACTGTAGAGAATACTTCTGGAGCATTCTAGGGAGACTAGCACAGGCCTACTAAATGTGATCTGCCTTCTTGCAGTGGACCATTTTGCAACTGGGTCATCATTTAGAACCAGGAAAGACTGCCAAGCTGAGGGAAATTTACACTGAAAACACAGTTTATTGGATCACACTGCCAAAGGTTGAATGACAGAATAACAGATCACTTCCCCCAAGCTTTTGGAAAGGGGGTTTTTGGCCTTTGTCATCTCTTGGACACACAGGTGCACAGAAAATATTTGTGAAATGAAAAGCAGATGGCGCTGCTGCCAGATGAGCAAGAAGCTGGCTCTGGGTTATAAACTTCAGACTATGCTTCCTGCCTGGGGGGTGGGGGGGTGGTGGTGGTGGTGGTGGTGGTGTCAGTGTCAGTGTCAGTCATTCATCACCTCTCTCCACAGGCGGGCATTGGCCTCCTGGCTTTAGGCAGAGACACATGGAAGCCCTCTTCACATAGATCAAACCCTTTCAGTAAACTTTCCTCCACATGGGAAATGAAAGCTCTCCATTTTTTTTTTATAAAGATTTATTTATTTATGCACACAGAACTGGGGTACAGGCCAGAGGTGCAGGGGTGGTGAGAGGATTCACCAGAGACAGAGTGGGGAGCAGAACAGGCAGATCAATGAAGTACACTGCTGAGGGGAGCAGTGGGCGAGTCAGGAGATGTCTGCAGTGCCATGTGGGTCACTTCCCTGGCCTGATTCAAACTCGCACCCAGGTGGCTGTGGTCAGCTTGCAGTGCTGGGTCCTTACAGCGCCACCAGGGAGGGCCTTTTTTTTTTTTTTTTTTTCTTTCAAGAAAGCTCCATACTGTTTTCCATAGAAACTGTGCCATCCTGCATTTCTACCGCAGTGGGTGTGAGTTCTTCATCTGTATGATCCAGCACTATCTCTGCTAGTATTTACCCCCCTCCCCCACCTAAATATAAAAACTAACACACACACAAAAAAAAACTAACACAAAAATACTGTGGTACTTGTGTGTTCATTGTAGCACTGTCCATAATTGACAAGTCATGGAACCAGCCTCAGATCCCATGGACAGGTGATGGGATAAAGAAAATGTGGGGTACTAGATGGCTGTTTGAAAAGATGGAATATCTCCAGTTTATAGCTTGCCTGCTGTTTTTTTTTCCTGATCCCTTTTTTGGCTCCCCTGTACTCCCCCATAAGTTGAACCACCCGATCTCTTTCTTTTTCCTTCTGATTTACTTCACTGAGCATAATTCCTTCCAGCTCCATCCATGTTGCTGCAGTAGCGATTCCATCTGAGAAGGAAATCAAACATTGTACAAAAATGAGCAATGATTTAAAATATACATACATACATACATTTAATAAAAAACAAAAGATCAAATAATAAGTTTGATATTATGGGTAGATGTTGTGGTGATTATTCTAAGTGAAAGGAGTCAGAAAGCGAACGACAGCTAGCAGAGGTTTCACTAATCTGTGGAATATAAATAACCAAAAAACATCTACTAGCAAAATACACAAAAACAAATCTTGGACTTAGTGAAAAGATGTATTGGTTCCCATAGGGAAAAGGAATGGAGAGGGATATAGATTACGGTATTGCCATTGGTGGCTTGGTGGAGGGTGAATGGAACATGAGCAGATAGGGAAGAATAAAAATATAGCCCCAAAGTTATAATAAAACTGAAATTACATTTTAAAATGGATGAATATATTAGAGACTGAGAATATAAGGTAGTTAGGAAGATTAATACAATTATTGCCCTCAAGTTATTTAGAATGAGACAGTCCTTAATTTTATATTATCTGTAAACCATTTTTTCATACAGCAAAGTTTTTAGGGACTCAAAGTTACTATCAACCTCCTCTACACTCTCTTTAGATATCTCTGCAAGCCTTTGTTGCTACTGTCAGTTTCTACCTCTTCAGTAGTTGTATATATCAAAGCACGAGAGTCTAGTAAAACTATAGCCTCTTTCCAAAGGGTTCCATAATGACCTGGGATATCTACAAAATGATTTATACAAGTGGGTCTCTATGGAAACACATCGCATCTCATAAGATATTTTTAAAAATTTTAAGGAAGAGGTATAAGTTGTGAATCCCAAAACAGCAACATAAAGTAATTGGAAGGCAATGCTATGGGTTTGCTGCATCTGTAAATTGTATTTTAGGGATCCCAGTGGAGCAGGTAGAAAATAAGGAGGAAAAGTTAGTGTTAAAAATAAGGGGAAAATAAAATAAAAAGGCAGGTGTGATGTGCCCACTTTTGGTTTGGCACGTAGAAGATGAAGAAAATTCTTGTAGGTGTGAAAAAGGGAAAAAATTTCTTTTCAAATGCTAACTGTAAATTCACAGTAAGATAAATTCATCAATGGACTTTTGAAATATCACTGTGAAAGGAATTTAAATTATTGCTAATCAAACTTTGAATGGCCTTCCTGATGGGAAAGAAAAATTGACTATTTTAGGAGATCAAAATAATTCCAAATAGATACTGACCTCACTGAGATAAAAGCCCTTGGAGATTACATATACTAACATGAGTAAATCACATTCCTGATGGTGTAATAGATTTTAGAATATCAGCTGCATTCATCCTTGATGCTCATTGATTGTGTTAGTGAGGCTGCATGATGGAGGCAGGATGTAAATATGAGTGAATGCTATAATTTTACCTCCATGATTTGAAGTCTTCCTTTCGACACTATACCAATCTCATGTCTGTGTTCCCTTGGAGAATAAAAAATGACCAAGAAGAGCCGCCAACATGTCCAAGTAGTTAGAGTTAGAGACTGGAACTTTTGTTATGTAAGTTTAATAATATAGTTTTCATTTTATGACTGGCTCATGAAGAAATCCAGTGTCCCATTTGGTGAGCTTAATTATCCCCTCCAGTGTTTTTCTATATTCTATGCTAAATATTAGGCTATGATGTTATATCATTGAGTGGAACAGCTAGGCCATAAAAAAATATGATAAGCCTTTCAGAATTGTAATTTCCAAAAGAAAAAGACTTCAATAATAAAAGCATCTAACTGAAGACACGTGGTATTAGGCTGGGGGCAAAAATGGAAGCGTGGCTCCATGAGCATTAAGCTTCCCAGCATGACTGATGCACTAGCACTGTGCCTCAGTAAACCCTTTTCTCACAAGTCATTTTATTGGTCAAGGAAAGATTATTATGACTATATTGACATACTTGTTTCTGTCTCTAGGTTTGTAATTTTTGTTTGGGATAAACAATTAAAACATGTGTAATGTTTACATAACTGTTGAATCAGTCCCAGATCTACATGTAGCTGTGTGTTAGGGTATATAGTGAAATACATAATTAGGGTGTATGAATCATGGGGCACCACTGAGCTAGACACTTTAAAAATGTAGCAAGAATGGCCCTCCCTGGTGGCGCAGTGGGTTAAAGCACAGCACTGAGAATCTAAAGCCGCTTCCGCATGAGTTCGATTCCCGCCTGCCCCGGAGGTGACCACATGGCGTGGCAGACCTCTCCTGACCCGCCCGCTGCTCCCCTCAGCAGTGTACTTTGTGGGTCTGCCTGTTCTGTTCCCCACTCTGTCTCTGGTGAAGCCTCTCGCCGCCCCTGAGCCTCTGGCCTGTACCCCAGCTCTGTATACACAAATAAATAAATCTTAAAAAAAAAAATGTAGCAAGAATGAAGTAAGGTAATTTAAAGCAACAGAAAAGTTCACTGCTGCAAATTCACTCCTTTAATATGTAGTAGTAAGAAAGGAGAAAGCAGGTAAGGAATAAAGGAGAAAGTCCCTTTGTGATCTGTCTGTACTTAAGACTTGACAGTGGTCATGAACAAATTCCCATCATAGTCATACAAGAGAGGTACATGGCAGAGGTAAAAAAACAAAAAACAAAAACAAAAAAAAAAAAACAAAAAATGAGATGGAGAGTATTTGGAAAAGTTGAAGCATCACAGTCTTGGAGTTTTGACAAACAATGTGGAGATGGTTTCTATGAGATTTTATCTCTCTATGGACTCTCAACTGAAACCAGTGAAGGGGCACATTAGCTTGAGGTTTAAAGTCAAAGCTAGTACTCTTTTTTTCTATTTGCATGCATGGATATATTCAACTTGGACATCTTGTATTGGGTAGCTACAACAATCATTAAAAACTTGACCCTAGGGCCCTTCCTGGTGGCGCAGTGGGTTAAAGCACAGCACTAAGAAGCTAAAGCCACTTCAGCATCAGCTTGATCCCCGCCTTGGAGCTGACCCACATGGCATAGCAGACCTCTCCCGACTTACCCGCTGCTCTCCTCAACATTGATCTGCCTGTTCTGCTTCCCACTCTGTCTCTGGTGAATCCTCTCACTGCACCTGTGCCTCTGGCCTGTACCCCAGTTTTGTATGCATAAATAAATAAATATTTAAAAAACAAAACTAAGCAAACAAAAATTCACCCTTCTTGAATCATGCTTAGTGAAATAAGCCAGAAAGAAAAAGAAAAATACTGGATGGTTTCACTTACAGCAGGAGTATAAAGGACCAAGGGAAAAAAAAAATAATGAACAAACTATATACCAGAGTCATTTTATGGGGATGAAGTGGGGAATAGGATCAAAAATGGAGGGGGGGGATGCATGGGACTATGGTGATGGAACAGGGGTGAATTGGTGATGGGAAGTCCACAGGGATTGCAGCTGAGTTGGAAAAAGGCATAATAAGATGTAAAAATAAACTGTAATAATAATAATTAATAAAACAACTTGACCCTTCCTTCTGTTGTCTGGACTGTGGCATGGCCAGGCTGAGGAAAAGGCAAGGCACCTAGGCTGCCCATTCAGGAGACACTCATTGTAAGGGATATTCAAGTGTGGTGCCAGCACCCCGGGGCCCACGAGGGCATGTTCTCTTACGTCTCAGTTGTCTAGAACTATGTAACCCCTGACTTTGCATAGTGAAGTCAAACTTTTTTATTGCTTATTAACTTTTGACTTTAGGCAAGTTGTGTAAGCACTGTGGTAGATCTAGAGGATATTATCTTGGGCTCCTATGGCAGGAGAGCTAAGAAGCACATTTTCATGGTCTCATTTTTGAATATTCTCGGTCACTGGTCTTCTCTATTAGGTTACAAAGGTTGAGTGAAGTCTCTTAAAGCCAAATTCTTTTTATTTTCTCTTGAGCTTAACTTTAAGATCAAAATCTTGAATGAACAGTATCAGAATCTTAAGTTTAGTGGATTGCCAAAGAATTCCAGGGAGCCTTTCTGTACCCTGAGATGGTGATATACTAACTGAATGAGTCTGATTGGTGAGGAAGAGGCAATATAGCTTGATACTAACAGCGCTGGTTCTAGAAAAGTCTGTCTTTATATAAAAAACACCAGTTGAACAGTTTCAATTTAGCTGTGGTTTCTTTATCTATAGTGCAGGGGCAATCTTCACAATGACGTGCTGAGAGTGTCCTGAAGAATGTTGATCTGTACCTTACTGCAGTGAAAGTGCCTGAAAGTGGTCGAGCAGCCTCCTGCTCTTTGCCAAACCTTGTGCTTGAGGTAGATGGGGTCTCAAAGTCCTTGAAGAGAGAGTGGGAGTGGGTATAGAAATGAGGACATGGGAATTGAAAGTTGTTTTGAAGGTAAAACCTACAGAATTTGATAACTGATGGGAGGTTGGGAGCTTTCAGTTGACACCCAGCTCTCTATGTTGAGTGGCCAGTGGGCACTCAGAGCTACAGGTGCAGCAGCTGGGAGAATGGTGGAGACAGGGAAATAGAAAGCACCAAGGAAGGTAGATTTCTGTGGGATACAGTGAGACACTTTTCACTATGAAGAAATTAGGACCCGGCTCTATACTTGGGTTACTTTAGATTGAAATACTTCCTATCTGCCACCTCCTCATGTTAGTTCTGACTGCTCTGTTCCCATTTATACTACTTCTGCAAACACACATACATACATACTTATAAAGCCTGTCTCTTGTTTAAAATATAAAAAGAAAAATTCTCCCATTAGAAACATGTTTAAAATAGTTTAATTCCTTTGAAGTCCTAAACTGTTTTATTTTTATTTATAATCTGTTTGTAATACAGGCTGATATTTCTGGAACCAAACCACTTTGGCTTTTGTTTGGTTGATTTTGTTGAGCACCTCTTATGTGCGAGCTCTCAGGGCCCTCAATAACTGACCCAGAAGCTGTTTGTTCATCCATTCAACAGTGAAATGCTAACTAGACCTTCAAGTAGACATCTCAAGTGGGCAGTTGCGTTTACAGATACAACATTCAAGTTAGAAGTTAGGAAAGAAGTTATACAATTTAAGGTCTTAAGACATAAACGTTTTTAACTATGAAATTACTGAGACACTAATGTTACAAGAAGAGTCACAAAAGGGTCCAAAAATAAGTAATAGAGAAACAGAAGTAATTACCAGGGAATATAGGCTCAGCCCTGATAGTGCTTAAAGTTTCAAGCTAAGGAGAAGACTAAATCTGCTCTTATTTAAGGTTAAGATAATTTATTTTTGAGGAGCATCCATACTGTTTTGCATAGAGGTTGTACAGATTTCGTTACCACCGGCAGTGTGTGAGGGCTCCTTTTTACCCACGTCCTTGCCAGCACTTGTTGTTTCTCTTCTCTTTTGCTACATCCCACTGGTGTGAGGGAACGCCTTAACTGTGCCCTTCCCTAATATCAGGGGTGCAGGTGTCTTTCCTATGCCTGGACTCTGTCTTTTTTGAAGGATGTTTATTCAAATCTTCTGCCCATTTTTTACAAGACTTTCTGCTGTTGTTGTTGAGTTGTAATAGTTTTTTGTATATTTTGCTTGCCCTTTGTCAGATGTGTGAGTTGTGTATTTTCCCAATAGATCGACTCTATTTCTCACACCAAATTCAGTCTATCAATGCACAGGTTCTCCAGGATTCTAATAGGTTTAATTTCTGGGAATATTTTCAGAGGAAGAGCATTGATAAAAATGATGCCGACTCTGTTGCATGGATCTGACAGCAGGTGTGGACCAAAATATCAGACTTCTTTAGTAAAGGTTGAATCTACAAGAAAGCTTTGTCTTGTTCTTGAGCTGACTCAAAACTAACATCCACATGTGCCGTCCAATAGTCGTTGGAATAATACTCCCAAGTGCTGGGCATTTCTAAGTACTGAAGAGGCCCACCCACTGCTGCACTTGTCTCTTGGTGATAGGTGGTGTAAGACAATCAAGTGCTCTTTACTTTAGAGGGGATGTTGCTGCAAACATGTTCTAGATCTTTGGGCCACTACGAACTTCACCGTGGAATGTGCTCTACAACTTCAGAGGTTCTTTCAGCTTCTGACCATTGTGCATCTTACCATGATTGATGAGGGTATCCAATACACTTGTCACTTAATGGTCCTCAGTTATAGTAAGAAAAATAGTTGGATGATGCCACCTTCTTCTTTTTAAGGATTTATGTTTATTTATGCATATAGAAACCAGGGTATAGGCTAGAGGTGCGGGGGACAAGAGGATTCCCCAGAGACAGAGTGGGGAGCAGAACAGGCAGATCTGCTGAAATACACTGCTGAGGGGAGTAGCGGGTGAGACAGGAGAGATCTGCTGTGCCATGTGGGTCAGATCCTTGGTCAGGGATAGAACTTGTGCTGGAATGGCTGGCGATAGCTTGATAACCCCTGCACCACCACAGAGGCCCTGCTGTTTTATTCTGTGAATTCTCTGGACCATCATCATTTGATAGAAGTTTAATTCAAGACACATATAAGTATTAAAGCAGTTCTAGTAGCCATATTATTAAAAAAGGAAACATGAAATCAATTTTAACAGTCTATGTAATTTAACCCAGCCTACCCCAAATATCACATTTTTAACATGCTTTCTCAATATAAAAACTTTTAACAGACATCATAACTGATTCTTCTTTTTTATTTGCCCTGGGTCTGAAAAGTGAACTTTGAATGAGATTGGACAGCTAGTCTCTATCACTTACTCTTGTATAGGAAAGTAAAAATAGAATGTGCAAGTATGTGGCCAGTTATTCTTTCCAGGGAGAGATGCTGATAAAGGAGTGGAGAAAAGACCTAGAAAGAGTAATAGGTTTCCTGTACTATAATGCTATTATTAAATAAAAACAGTAATTGGTTTCCTGCGCTATGTTCTAGGGTGGGACCACGGTGTAGCAGACATGCCTCCTCTTTCCCAAGTAGAATTCATGGTCACTCAGACTACCCAGGTTACCTTCTGTAATTTCAACAGATTTTTCCCATGTTAAGAAAGTATATCCTAAAGCAGGACATTATTCCAAGAATAATCTAGAAAACCTGTCTAACTGATAAAGAAGTAAGCTGTTTGCCAACTTTCATACTTTATTGCATGCCATGACGCGTGGGTCCCTCCTAAGGCTAAATTTATGGCTGGCCTCACTTACAGCTCTGTTGTAAATGGCATTAGAAATGATCTATTCTGATACCCTCATTTTTCTGATGACCTCCCAGGTAAGCCTTGTAAATCTCCGGATTGGCAACTCTTTTTATGTTTCTCGTTCAGTAGTTGCCTCTGTTTGCTCAGCATTTATTTTTATGTTTAACAAAAGGATGTGGATTATGTCATGTTATAATTGAAAGCCACCAGCATAGACAGGCTAAATCCAATTCCTCTTTATTTCAGTCAAATTTCACATTTCATTACGACAGAATTAATTTGATGGCCAAATCTGGGATGTTACTGCTTTCCAGCTAGATTTGCTTCCAATTTAACATCCTAACTACGCTTGTAAAATAGACAATAAAACAATCTTTTCTGATTTGGGAAATACTCTTTATTCTTCATTTCTCTCTGCTCCACTGTAACATTTTAGCTGAATTTTATGGAACAATCACTTCCCTCATCTAATTACTGCAATTCCCTGGTAGATGGCCTCCCTTGCCCTGTAATAGCAAAATTATCATAAATACACAATTCCACTGCCAGCATCTCATCTTGCACATGCGTCAGTGAGCAGAGCTAGGTTTTCCCTCACTAAATTGTGTTCTTACTAAATTGACAATTTTCACGTCAGCCAATCCAGTCCTTCTCTGACATTCCAACAGATTTCTAAGAAAGTCCATCTTGCCTCCTAGGTATCCTCAGGTTCAGCTCTTGGTGCTTACCCTTGCCTGAGCTTGCAGCTCCCAAAACCGAGCTGGCCCCATGTGCAGCCTTGGTTTGTCCTGTCCTTCAAAACTCTGTTCAGAAGAGAGGGAGAAGGGCACCATTGACTCTTAGCTGGCAGAGGGCTAACCTTGACTTCATAAGGGTCTTTATGCGCCTGTTCCCCCTTATTTTTCCAGTGGAAAGCCTGCCCACTTGCCAGTCTGCACTCCGTTTCCCTCACGTTGTATGTAGTCTGTGGTTCGCTGGCGGATCTGCCGTTTCACGCATCTGAGCCTCCGGGACCCATCTGTCCTCTGCTGAAATGCCATTCCTTCCCCTTGAAATCTCACCTCAATAAACTTCTTTTGTGAAGCCTGCCCTGTCTTCTCACACATCTAGTTTTCATTATCGCAGCATAATTATTGGGTGGCATATCTTACCTCCTGCACCAAATTGATCACTTATGTTTTGGATTAAGAAAGCTGAGTTCAGACCCAACTTTATATCCTGATCATTTCCCATCTTTTGACAAATCATATATGCAAAGAGGTTAAGAACTTGGAATGTGGCATCAAACAAATTTCTGATGACTCTTGGCTACGTTATTAAAATGCAGTGTAACTTCTGTCCAATTTCTTAAATCCTTTAATTCCCATTTGCTTTTTAGTACAGTGCGAGTAATAAGATTGCTGACCTCATAAGATTGTTGTGAAGGTTAAGTGAGAAACATCGTCTCCCTGCCACATAAGGAGCTCAGAAAGTTAGCTCTTATTGAAACGCTAAGTCTCATTTTCCTCATCTGTGACATGGGGTAGTGATATCCAGTTCCCAAGGCAATTTTGTGAGGAAAGAACCTAGCTGAAGCCTGATAGTTATTTGATACTCAGAACATTTTATGGCATGAATAAAGTAATGAGAGTCTTGATAATGTCTTGCTTTTTTTCCGACAAGGAAGTTATTGGGAAGAACTAATGGGGTATTACATTCCTAGAGCATGTGTGGAATTCCCTTTGCCCATATTTCCAACATTATAAGTATTTGCAGAAATGAATCTGTATTTGCTACTTATGTATTTTCAAATATGAGACATCCAGCATATTTCTCATTTTAAAAAGCATAGACATGTCAGGAGGCAAAATTTATTGATTAATTTTGTTATTTGTTTCCAGAATTGCAACAACACTCTTTTTATTTCTTTGGATAAAATATATTACTTTATGCACTGTGAGTTAAATGTCTCTTTTGTTGTTGTTGTTTAGTTTACCAGCTGAAAAATCAAGTCGTGGAGAACAATATTTTGTCTCAAATGACTGCCTGGAAATAAACTTTCACAAGCTAACCTGATATTGCCGTATATGGCCTCTATGGAACACACACACACACACACACACACACACACACACATGATGAGAGGGAATTAAAAATGTAATGGGTTTTTCTAAGAATGTGCTTTGCAATGAATTCTTTGAAATTTTCTTTATGATTATGACTGTATTAAAAGCAAGAAAAAAACCTTTTATTAAAAAGAGGATAAAAATGTTTTCTATAGAACACTTGCCCATCTGCATCAAAACTGTTTTATTTCCAAGCTGCTATTAGTTTATATTGAATGCA
Organism: Condylura cristata; assembly: GCF_000260355.1. Taxonomy (NCBI): domain Eukaryota; kingdom Metazoa; phylum Chordata; class Mammalia; order Eulipotyphla; family Talpidae; genus Condylura; species Condylura cristata. The sequence continues at coordinate 23,439,814 of NW_004567129.1, read as the reverse complement.
TATTCAGATGGGCTTCCACATACTCAGAGTCATCTCTTTTCTTCAGTGCACATTGAGCCATGTTTGAGACAGGATTAGTTTTCAGCTTAAATGAATACTGCATTTGGATAAATTCAAGTGAATAGCCAATTCAAGTGTATTCAAACTGCATTATTTACAAAACTGGGATGATTTTTTTCTCAGTCCTTTTCTGTTTGTTTTCTTTCCTTTTGTTCTTTAATCTACATCTCATGTGGTGAACAGAAAGAATTTTGATAAGGGTTTAAGAGGTTCTTCTCAAAGTACTGCACTGGAACCGAAACTAATTGTTCTCATTTCATTTTTATATTTGAGTATTTTCTATATTAATAGGAATAGTTTATAAATTGGTTGTGACCTAATGGTTTTGGTGAAGTAGCTTTAAAATCCCCTATCTTAGACTTGAATTTTTTGGGAGAATTTGTTGTAATGAGAGGAATATATAAACCAAAAAAAAAAAAAAACAAACAAAAAAAACTTTACAACTTTTTGCCCTCTGCCCTATTTGGATTATTTCTTTCTTTTTTTTTTTTTTTTGTATGTGAAATATTAAGATGAGAGGGAAAACTGAGAGGAACCAACAGATTTTACTGATTTGTAATAGAATATAAATAACATTAAAGTAGAACAGAAATAAAGGAGGTCTAAGGTGAGACTAGGGAAGAAAGTAAATTAAACAAGGTAAAGTAGCATGGGGAGCACTTCCAAAGATTCACGGCAGAGAGAATATGAGATAATATCAGCGAAGGTGAGAATGATTTGTGTCTGTGGCCAAAGGCCACTGTGTGAGCTCTCAGTTGCTGCTGTAACAAACTGGTGGCTTAGGATGTCAGCCTAAAAGTAGTCTTTCTGGCTTAAAGTCATGTGTCACAGCGCTAATCTGTCCTGCGAGAGAAGTCTCTTTATTACCCTCTTCTCCTCCTCCTAGAGTTTACCTCCATCCCTTGGCTCATGGCTCATGGAATCTCAGCTCATGTCATTGGCTCTTCAGTGTCCCTTATCTGCATTTAAGCACCCTTTTGATTATTCTGCTCTTGGCCAGATAACCTAGAATAATCACATTCTTTCTAGGGAAGCTGATAGAAGTCTTAGTACCACTTAGAACCTTAATTCCCTTACAGGTCCTGGGGATTAGGATGTGGCATCTGTTGGGGCCATTATTTTTTCCTCCCACAGACACCAAGTCTGAGCTTGTATTTTACCCCGAAAAAAACTTCTGAAAAATAAAATGCCCTCTCCTGCAAAGTAAAAGTGCTACAGGATGCTTTGTTGCAATGTGATGTGACTCATTTAAAAAAAAAAAAATCAGAATCTCTTGAACTTCAGTTATTTTTGATGGCTTTGTTTTGCCCATAAAACTAGTAAATATACTTTTGTAATTATCGGTGGGCATTTGTTTCTCAGAAATTTATTTTAAGTGTCTTTGATCTCTGTGCATCTTTCTGTGTATTTCTTTTTTAACTAGAGTCACTATGGTGAGAAACGAGTGATTTGCTTTTTTTCTTATGTTCCACAGTACACTGTAACTTAGTTTCATGTTCTTAATTGAGGGCTGGCGTTCTTTGGGACAGGGTCCTTCACTTGTCAGCTTTTTATATTTTGTGTTTGATAGTGCCGTTACAATGTGTACAGTGGAAAAGGTTAAATACTTTTGGAATGCTTGTATGGATAGAGGACAGAAGAATGAAGCAGCAGCAAGATCGATGGATGAAGAATAACTAGGTCTTGCTCATTCTTAGTCCTGTTCGTGTCACTGAACTTTGACATTGTCTCTCAGTAACTATATTGAAGTGATATGGCACATCTGGGCCTTTTTTGAAACTTTTACTTTCCCTTGACCTAAAGTTCTGTGATTAAAATGGCTTCAGACATGTCTTTTTCTTACTTTCCAAGGTGATATCTAATGGCCATCTATAGGAATGCGATTTTGATTTTTTATGAGGAATCAAGAACATCAAAATCATATCATCCATGATAAAACTAAGTCAGCCAGTGGGGAAGGAAAAGAGATTTGTCCAACACAGGAAACCAGAGGACTAGAATGCAAATGGAGAAAGAGTAGAAAGTAGAGTTCAGTGCCTGCACATTTTGCTACAGTGCTAAGTAAAGTGCTTGGGAAGTTACTTGAAGACAAGGACACTATTTTACACCACCCTTCATCCCCATAAGCCAGAGAATTGGCTTACGCTCACTTAGTTGTCAAGTTGGCACAGGTGGAAACTGGCTTACCCGAAGTTATATCAGCAAATGTGCTTGAGACAAGGCAAGAAAATGCAGATCTTAGTACAAGGTATATGGGAGCATTGTTGCTAAGCAGTAGCCAGCCTTCATCAAAATTGTGGTCATCTTGACTCTTCCATTTCTGATGTTGGCTGCGTCTCCCCGCTTACTATCTACATGTTCACACACACATTCAGACGCATACACTTGCGGCTTACAAATGCATGTGCTCGTGGATGCACACCAGAGGGGATGGATTCTCACGCTTATAGATCGCTGAGGGGGAAATGAGGTCAAATCCGGGGTGTGAGTGGGAGCATGCCCAGTGTTCCCACGGACTGGGTCCCTGGGTCTGTCCCTGTCCTTTTGCCCCTCACTTCCAAACCCATTCTCTCTTACACCCTCTCTGGATTGGCCATGACTCTGGAACCTGCGGCATTGTTTTCGAGCATTTTCCCCGAGAGTTTCTGTGAACTCGTCTGACTGGTGTTTAATAACAGCTCCTGTCCCCTGCCCTTTCATTATCCGGAGCAAAATGCTGAGTTCACATATAATTTTTGCAAGCAGATTTGTCCAATTGTTTATTCACTAGTTAACAAAACAGGCATTTGAGCAAAGGTCTTCTCTTTGCAAGTGATTATTCCCTCCACTTTTGTATATACCTTACATTTTACTTTCATTATTGTTTTCATTTTTCCCTCCAACTTGATGTTAATACTGGGGCCTCCTGGCTTTACTCTTAAAGCCAGGAAAGTGAGATGTGTGCTTTTGCTGGCATAAACAAGCAATTGGACCTGTCACTTGTCGTGACCCTGTTCTATATGTCAGGACAGAGAAAGCCCAGTTTATGAGCCCAGCCCGCTGGCACTTTGCCACATGTGCAAGAAATCAAGGCTCACAGCTAGCCTGATCGTTGTGAGGATATTCTCCTGTGGTTTTGAGCTAAAGGGGCTGGCTGCTGTGTCTATGCTGTAGTCCTCAGAGTTCTTCTGGCCTCAAGGTCAGAGTTCATGATGCCTAGAATTGCCACCCTCTGAGTGTGTTCTCAGTGGCTTGGTCCCTTGATTGTAAATCACCCACCACCTATTTTGTTTGTGGAGACCTTTGGAAATAACGATTCACTGTGGGCACTAGGACCAGAGCTAGAAAAATAGCCTCATGCAGAATATCCCTTGGCTTCTTCTGTTGGAGTCTGAACATTAGCGTTCCCATTCCAAGTTTGAAATTTGCTGTCACGATTACAACTTAGGCAAAGTGTGCTGACATCAAAGTGCCACACTTGTTATACTCTCTGTGCTTGATGTTGCTGAGCTTTTGTTTTCTTACTCCTCCTTGAAGGTCCAGCTCCTGTAAGAAGGCCTCTCACGTCTATCCAAGGAACATTATCCATCCCATGTTCTCAAGTTACCCTGAGTGCCCTGTTCTTGTTCTTCAACCTCATCCAGTTTGTTCCTGCATGCCTCTCACTTTGTAAAGCTTGATCTCCTCATGATTGGGCACAAAGATTTATTTATCTAAACGTGGACAGGAATGATTTTTCTGGCTTTTTCATCTTCTTGGTTCTTGCCCATTCTTGCTCTTAATAGAGAGGTAAATGTAGAAAATAGCTATTAGAAATTTCTGTCTAAAGGGTGTATATTATAGCAAGGTAGAGATTTGAAGGTGCTTCACGTGAAAGGCCTGCTGTTTTCATCCTTGAGTGAGGTCAGGGTGAATCGTAATATCCTCAGCAGTAAAGAGTTAAGGGGGGCGGGGGGACTTCGTGGGAGGGAAGCATAGCAGACACCAGAAAGAGAGAGGGGGACGAGGGCCATTTAAGCATGGAAGCTATCACTAAAGGAAAGGGCTGAATGTAAATCATGTGGAATCAATAAATAATAGCAGCCCCCATTTTCAGTCTTTTTATGCCTCTGGGTGAGATTCTGGTTGTGGGTTATAGCTGTAAGCCCTGTGCAAATAATATATGATGAAAAATCAGGGTTTAATAGAAAGATCGAGATAGAGAGACAGACAGACAGATAGAAGCTATTGCCCAGAATAAATATTTGACAAATTCAATGACTTGCAATTCCTGAAAGAACATTACAAACATCATTTCATCCTGAGTTCATCCTCAGTCAAGCGAGCATTACAAAGAGTGGCTTAGTGTAATCCTCAGCTCCACATCAGCAGAGTCATTAGCTAAGACATGTGGAAAAGGGTAAATACATGAGCTGCTAGAGTGAAGAAAAGCCAGTCTTCTGTTGTTCCTGCTCTGTGGACCCAGACCCCTGTTTCCGGGGATGGCTTATCACAGACCAGTATGGCACAGCCTGTTTGCCGAGGACGAAGGAAGACAGAGGCACTAGGCTTGAATGGCTGGAACGGAACAAATAGACAGTTGTTTGTTTGGAATAAAAATTAAAGAGACTGAGTGAGTGTATCTTTTGTACTCTGATACACTGATGTAGTGGTGCATTTGAATGGCCACATGTTAGAGAATAGTGCAGGAATATTTGTAAAAATTACAAAAGGTCTTAGTCTTCAACTAGCAGTTCACTTTTTTTAAAGCACTCTCCTACAGAATTAATATAATCAGTATAGTCGAGTGTGTATGGATTGTCCACGCTGTTTTTCTTAAAGATTTATTTTTATTTATTTACGCATACATGAAGTGGAGTGTACTGGAGACAGAGTGGGGAGGAGAACAGGCAATCTCTGAAATACACAGCTGAGGGGAGCAGTGGGTGAGACAGGAGAGGTTTGCTGCACCATGTAGGTCAGCACCCTGGCTGGGGATAGAACTCATGCCTTACTGGCTGGTGACAGCTTAATAGCACTGAGACTTTAACCCCTGTACCACCAGGGAGACTCCTGTTCATGCTGTTACTAGTACTGTCCACATCGATAGAACATACTGGAATTTATTAAGGAGTGCAATGAAGAAACAACATTAAGACATTGCAAAAGAATATAATATAGTGATTAAGAACAAGTGAGGTAGATATTTATGTAATGACCTGGATGCATGTTATATTGAATGAAAAATATGTACTACAAAGTACACACACTTTGAGATACAGTAACATATATTGGGAGTTTTCTTAGTATTAAAGTCTGCAATAAAAATATATGCATTTGGGCCCTCCCTGGTAGTGCAACAGGTTAGGACTCAGCACTGCAAGCTAAGCTGCAGCCTCTTCAGTGTGAGTTCGTTCCCTGGATCCAGGGGTGATATCCGCATGGTGCAGCAGACCTCTCCTGTCTCCCCCGCTGTTCCCCTCAGCAGTGTGTTTCAGTCAGTCGGCCTGTTCTGCTCCCCACTCTGTCTCTGGTGAGTCCTCTTACCGCCCCTGCACCTCTGGCCTATACCCCACTCTGTATGCATAAATAAATAATAAATCTTTAAAAAAAACTATGCATTCATGTATGTCTTTATAAACATAGAGAATATTGTGGAAGGAACTTCCTAAAACTAGGTTAGCTAGTTGTATGTGCTGTAAGTTTTATAAACAGGTGGTTCACTCCAGTACTAGACAAAGTGGAACTGAAACAAACTCTTCAGTTTATTATTTCATGGCAGTAAACGTAGAAAGTGTCTGTGGGGCTAACATGTAAGTCTCTGTACCAGTTCATTCCCGCTGCTCCCTGTATGTGCGTTTGGTATGTCTTTGTGAAGTGAAGAAATGTGCCATTTTATAGTTTGTAAGAAAAGGCTGTCTTTAGGGCCTTACATCTTGCGGAACTCTACAATATCTCCCTGTATTAAACTAGCCACTTAAAATGTCTGAACCATTATTTCTGTGACTCTCAAAAGTAAGTAATAATTCCCTAAATTTTCTTATAAGATTTTTATACAGATTGAATCAGTGATATGGAAATTAGGAAAGGAGACTAGAGTATAACCTCCATGAAGCTGGATCACACATATTTCTGGTGTTATACTAGATTCAGTACATAGCACGGGACTTGGAACATCACAGCTGCTTCATAGTCTTTTATTGATTTTTATTTTTAAGATTTATTTATTTATTCGTACAGAACTGTGGCACAGGCCAGAGATGCGGAGGGTGAGAGGATTCACCAGAGACAGAGTGGGTAGCAGAACAGGCAGATCGACGAAGCACACTGCTGAGGGGAGCAGCGGGCGGGTCAGGAGAGGTCTGCCATGCCATGTGGGTCACCTCCGGGGCAGGCGGGGATTGAACTCATGCGGAAGTGGCTTAAGCTTCTTACTGCAGTGCTTTAACCCGCTGCGCCACCAGGGAGGGCCCATAGTCTTTTATTTTTAATAAAAATTTTATTGAGATATAACACCCTTATAATAGAACTCAACCATCTTAGGTGTAAAGGGATGATTGTTGTATAATGCTTAAGCTTTATAACTACCACCTGATTAAGCTTGGCCACAACCATCGCCACAGAAAGGCTTGTTAATTCTGCTGGCTCTTTAACCACTGATCCGATTTCAGTCACTAAGTGACAGTTTCCCCAACCCTAGAATTTTATGTGTTACCTTGAACAGACCTAAAGGCTTTGATTTTAATGAATTCCAATTTGTGTTCTAAAATATTGTTTGTGCTTTCTTATGCAAATAAAATTTTTAATCTGCTTTAAGTTAATGAAGACACTCACCTGTATTTTATTCTAAATGTCTTAAGACTTCTAGCTTTAAACATTTAGGTCTATGATCCATTTTAGGTAAATTTTTGCAACCTGTGTTGTGAAGGTCGTGTCTGTGTGTGTGTGTGTGTGTGTGTGTGCCCGCGCATGAGAGAGAGAGAGAGAGAGATGGATATTAGGAAAGTAGACTAGAGTATGACCTCTGTATACTCCGTGTATATGTGTGTAAATAGTTATTTGTGTGTGTGTGTGTAAATAGTTATTTCAGAACAATTTTTTGAAAAGTTTATCTCGTCATTTCCCTTTGGGTCAGTTACTGGAGAACCCCAAAGCCTAGAAAATTTATCTATATAATAAAAATAATGACACTTGTCAATGTTAGTTTAAACAGAATTTAAGTGGGAAGGTTTAAATATATGAAATAAGGATCTTGCAAAGGCTTGGAAGGGTTGGAGTGGAGACCTTTTATTGATCATCCAGGAACAGTCGCAGGATCTGTGCTCCAGACCTGTCTGTCCTGGGAGATTCCACTTTCTCTGTGGAAACTTAGTAGCTTAATCCAACATGTTTTAATAAATCTCATTTTCCACGGGTCAGAAGTGTTGACTAATCGTAACTGCGGATTGTCTTTAGGCTCACAAGTGGGGTTTAATCAAGGTGCCAGGACAATATGCAGTCTGCCCAGTGACCCTGGGGAATGTGGTCACTGTGCAGCCTGTTGTGCTTCGGCACGTGCAGTGGATAAATGTGAGGACGTCTCCCGCTTTATGTGCCTGCATGTGACATGGCAGTTGAAGTTAGGAGGGAATTAGGATGTCTCTTATCTTGCTCAATTTCATCTCTAGGTTAACTGTGTGGTTTCCTATGTGCTGGGCACCTGTCTTTGTATTTTGCATGCAGTGACTCATTTCATCTTCAGAATGAGCCAGTGTGGTGGGCACTGTTCTTCATGAAGTACAGATTTGAAGCAATTTACTCGCTTTTACATGTAAGAGCCAAGACTTAACCCCAGGCATCAGAACACCCCAGACTGGCATCAAAACTCTTGCACTACTATTGTTACAGGGCACCCCAGTGTGAACTGGGCCTTCTGTCTGTGGGGCCTCACCCGTGCACTTAAAATTCATGTGTACTGCACACACAACAGGGTCAAAATGGGTTTATTTACAAAAGGGGAAAAGAACAGGAAACAACAACTGGAGTATCTTACTGGTTTGGCCGACTTGGAGCTCTGGTAACTAACTGAAAACCCCAAGTCACGTGATCCCAAGAGCCATTTCCCGAGCAAGAGAGCGAGAGACACAATGGCGCCCAATTTATCCCCCAAAGTCCCAGAATACTTGCTTAGCTCTGCCCTTGGGTCCTCGCAGTTCTCTCCCTGGCACTGCTGGGAGTTGTAGTTTCCAATCCCTGGAGTAGGGGGTGGAGTCCATAAGACTCTGCAGAGTTCCTTTAGGACATCCTTCCCCTTAACACTATCACTCAGGAAGATTCCCTTACCTGGAGCAAATTGTTTTAAGGGTGCACAGCTGATCAGATGTAACCGTAGCTCAATAATAGCCAGTCGATCCTGGAGTTGGGTTCATTATTGTGCCAGGAACCACATCTCTAAAACACTGCTGGGAGTCCTTTATACCCATTTCCGGAGTTGAACTTTAGGAGACAGTTTTAATTTCAAGCGTTCTCAAATCAGAACTTCTTCTTTGGAGTCTTGGGGTATGCCCTGGATGGAGTTGCAGTAAAAATTCCCTGTTCATCTATAGATATCAGTGTTTAGTTGATACCAGTTTTTCCTTTAAAGAAATTCATTATTTGCATACACCATTTAATAAAGAAAGCATGGGGTACAGCCCTGAAATCGGAGTGTTTGTTTTCATTCACCCATTTGTATGTACAGCCAATTCCTCATCCATTTGATAAGAACTCATTGAGAACATAATTGGTACTAGGAATTGAAGTTTAATGAAATACATTTTTAAGGACAGGCAAGGAAATAATACAACAGGACGATAAACCTATTAAGTGATTGTAAAGCATTTTACTACACATTTTACCTCATCTATGTGATAATAGAGAGTGAAGTGAATTATTTTTCACTTTCTTCTGACTGGTCCAGGCACACAATCACAGATCAGAAATTGGGAGCTTGGGAAAATTTAACTGTGGCCTTGAGCATATGACTCACTTGCCATTGGTGTTAAAATATGAATTTCCCAGTTTTCTGAGCATTAGATGCTGTTCTGCAAACTATAAAGTGTTGAACAAAATGTGTGTCTTGACCATGGTGTCACTTATTCCTGCTTGTCTGCCTTCGCGTTAGGAAATGTTCTTGCTGTGTAGAACTCAGTGATGTAGGTGTCTTTGTCTAGGACTGTCCAGCGCTTTTTTCCCCTTTTGTTTGTTAATAGCACCATATTTTTCTTTAGGCAATGACTACTTTTTCATTCGCTCTCAGGTAGAATTGTCAATCCCAAAGCTACACATATTTGTGTCAAGTCCAGGCAGATGTTTAAGGTTGACTCATAAGAGCCCCTCCTTATCCCTGCCTCATCCAGGATTTTGGCTGGAGTTAGAGTGGTCATCTTCTAAAATGAACTTTGGAGTTCCCAGTTTTATCAGCCAAGATCTTTTCAGGAATAAGTTAACGCAATTGCCGTTTACCACGTGACCATTGCCTCCCTGGGAAGTAGAAGCCTGAGGAGAGAGTAGCACTGCTTTATTTGTGTTTATTTTTTCCACCACAGCATATAGTCCATGGACCAGCGCGAACTGTCAGCATATCTGAAGTTCATTGCAGGACTTACAGATATTGACTTCTTCAGGCCAAGAACAAGTTTCCTAAATACCCAAGGGTTCGACAGATATGTGGGGGCTCCCTGAACTTCCCCCTCACATCCCATCCCAGCATGCCCAATCACAGAATTTGAGCCACTTGTTCCAGGGTTAAAATAGAAGCATCTCTCTCACAGGTTGTGGCTTAGCATTGAAATGTGAGCTTATTCTCATAGGAAAGGACTACAGTTTTTTACTCAATGTAATATGTTGAATAGTCTAGCTTCAAGGAGGGAAAAACCACATGAAAAAGGGTGTCAGGTAATGACCAGGTGTGTCCTTTGCATTTCTGATGGTTTTGTGCCTCAGGAGGGAGGGTGGAGAGGAGCCTAACCAAGCCGCTGAATATTTTGGGGCTGATGAACAAATGGCTTCATTATGGGGGAGATTGCTGCTCCACTTGTGTAATGCCACAGCTTTTGGTATAATTCAGCTTTTAAAGACTCTGTGGGGAAGCCAGAAGCTCAGAACAAACTGCCATTAATATTTAACACACACACACCAAAAAATATTAGCCCCTTAAGCTTTTATGAAGTCTTTATGGGGGAAAAAAAGGACAAAACTACAAGTGAAGTCACACTTCCAAATGAAAAGTAGCAATCTTAACTACAGCAACTGTGGAGAGAATTAAGAAACAGATTCCTATTTTGAGTTATTTTGTTTGCAATAAATAGCTATTTTGGTCCTTGGGAAATGACACAAATCCTCCCTCCCCCCCCCCTTTTTTTTTCTTCTTTGGTTGTAAGAACAGTTGCCAGATTCTAAACTAATAGTGTAACATCTGTAATTGTCACTAAATACACTTTAGCACTAGCCACAACTTCATAGTTTCAGCCATTCCCTACTACTTTTTTTTTTTTTAAGATTTATTTATTTATGCACACAGAACTGGGGTACAGGCCAGGGATGCAGGGGTGTTGAGAAGATTCATCAGAGACAGAGTGGGGGAGCAGAACAAGCAAATTGACCAAGTACACTGCTGAGGGGAGCAGCGGGTGAGACAGGAGAGGTCTGCCACGCCATGTGGGTCAGCTCTGGGGCGGGGGATCTAACACGCACTGAAGAGGCCACTGCACGCTTGCAGTGCTGCGCTTTAACCTGTTATGCCACCTGGGAGGGCCCATCCCTACTTCTTTTGAAGATTGATGTGCTGGGCCAGTGGCCTCATAGAAAAAGAAATCCTTCCCCGTCCACCGCTAAACCCAACTGGAAATGCTGCCTGATTAGATCGTGAGTTTGCAGCAAAGGCTAAGCGGTATTTCCTGGCCCTCTGCTGGGCAGCAGGGCTTCTAGAATCTTGGCACCCTCTACTTGCTCGTGTAACCCGCCAAAGGCAGTGGTCGCTCCATGGGAGGGGCTGTTACCCCTTCTGTGACTGATGCTAGGTTGGCTGGAACTGTATCAATGTCCATGTGAAACAGTTTGGCAGGAAATGCAAAGTTGAGTTGAAGCACTAAAGGTCACATTGCAAAGTGTTCTGTGAGAATGTCTACCCTGAGTCCTACAACTTGGGGCCAAAGGGCAGAATCAGAATGGAGAGAAGGCGGAACTCTGAAAATGTAAAAGCTGTTCATCACCACTGAAAACCCTTGGGGCCCAAGGTAGAGACAGATGGACAGAAACAGAAGCAGCAGGTCTCGGGAGCTGAATCACGGCAGCAGGCAGCAAACCCAGATTCCGATTTGGTTTTCAGCCAGTTACTGAACTTTCCCTGCTCTCTCATTATTTTTAAATCTTTTGAGGGCGTTGTGATCTTTCATAGTTGATTGGTGAGTACCACTCAGTGTATTACGGTTTTTTTGACTTTTTCTTCATATACTGTGTAACGATGCATTTGACTCTTTGATCATAAACGTTGTCATTTGTTCAGGTTTCTTTCTTTTTTCTGTAAACACCATTCCTGCCTTCCTCTTGTTGCATTCATCCTCACTTAGGAAGATGAATTGTTTCCCTTTTGTGATTAGCAACAATTAATATAAACGCAGACACAGAAATGATCATTTCTTATATGTGGTAAAACACGTATAATACACATATAATCTGAGGTGCTCAGCTAAGCACCTTGATCTAAGTAAGTGTTGTCCCTTAATTTCTGAAACAGCCCAATGACATAAAGCTTCAATCTTCTTATCTAGAAAAGAAAGCTCAGAAACATCCAGAATTTAACCAGTGTTGACATTCGTATTGAGAGTTTAAGGAAGCAATTCTGTGGGAAAGCTACCTTGGCATTTATTTTGCTTGGCAGTGTGGCCTGAGGGGACCTTCAGTGGACACTAGCCCTCCATATAAGCACTGTCTCAAACAGCAGAGCCGCAGCCAGTGTGAGCTCCTGATTTGACTGTCCCCATACTTCTTGCGGTCAACAGTGTCCCCTTCTAGCTCACATGTGCCTCATGCCCCTTCTGGAAAAGACCCCCAGGTGAAGCCCAGTCTTTTGGCCTGAGATGACCAGTCCACTCCCCTGGTGCCCCAGGTCCTTCTCCCGCCCTCTGGACCTGCCTTGATCTCTTGGTGTGGCACCTTAAGCACACCATGTGCTTCCTCTAGGACCCAGGAGTTGTAAACTGCTTTGTTTCAATTACTTTTTGTGGCCTGCAGTTACTGTGGCTCATCAGGCGCTCTGTGTCCTTTATAACAGTTGTTAATTTATCAAAATCCTAACACAGTTAAGAAGGCAGTGGCAGGGTTAACACAAAGTTCTGCCCAGGGAGCTCAGAGTTGGGTCCTGAACTGTCAGGCCATAAGTTGGAGCTGATCACACCTGTTCCAGCCTCCCTCGCTAGCCAGTGCATGCCTCCACCGCTGTAGTATTCTTTGAGTATTTCCTGTGGCGCTGATCACCGAGGGTTCAGGCGTGAGACTTGGCCCATTTTTATAAAGAAGCCACACCCGAGTGTGAGCCCTGAACTCCTGCAGCAACCTCGTAATTCTTCCCACTCCTTTAACTCCTTTCAAATCACTTTCCCAGTGCCAGCCATCCTTCCAAAATTCAACTCTGATGATGTCGTGTGCCTGGTTAAAACCAGCTCGTGGTGTCCATCGCTTTTAGGAGGAAGACCGGTATCCTTCACACAGCCCACAGTGCATCATGGACTGCGCCTGTGTAGCCTGGCGGCTGCTTCTCAGGCCTCCTGCCATATTCTCTGCTCCCGTCACACAAAACCACCAGACTTCTTGCAGCCCCTGAGGTGCAGGGTGCTTCCCTGGAACACATTGCTTGGAATCATCTCCTCATTTTACACATACTTCCCTCAGCCTGGCACAGACCTATCTCGTAGTGCTTGCTCACAAATGCTTTTGGGGGAACCGCCTTCACCTTAAATGTGGAAAATCTCCCCTACGTAATTCCACTATTCCCATTGTATTTCTCTTCTTTTGTAGCTCTTAATCCTGGTAATAATTTGACTTTTGTCATGGGTCACAAATAAGGGTGTTTCTGTTAGATTCTAAGCCCCAAGAAGACAACTGTGTCTCATTTTTGTTCACCATGTCAGCATCTTAGGCACTGAATTTGTAGTTGTTAAAAACCATGTAGTGGGATACTCACTAATGGGGGAATGGACAGGCCGGGTGCACAGAGTAGGTGCATCAAGGCGGCACACAGAGAAGTAAGTGCTATGATTAGCAACTTCTTTTCAAGGGATGTTTACTAGCCCTCTCTATCATGTTATCTTAAATGTGTAAAGAATCTTAAAATCACCCATCTGATTCCTTGTGACTGATAGAGGATGTTGGTCTCTTAACATTACAGAATTCTGATACCATTAGAGAACGTTGGTCTCTAAAGATACTGAGAATCAGGGCAAGAACTGGGTAAATAAGCCTTTGGCTGCCTGCCATTCCCCAGCCTGAGTGAGGCTTGCAGTACTGACTGCATGGAATTTGTTCTGATTTTTTAAACTAGAAACTGGCATTGTGATAGATTTCATCAACAAAGAAATTGTGAGAAATACAGGGAGGTTACTGTTACAGAGATCATGTGGCCAATTACTGACCATGTGATCAGTTACTGAGTTACTGAGTAATTGAGTAACTGATATCTGAGTAATCGATCAAGAGTACATGGCCAGTCCTAAGAGAAGGCAGCATTTAATTCACGGGCCCTATTTTCTGCAGGTTAAGTTCATGATAATAATTGATACTTACTCATGCTGCCTTCTGCATCACTACTCTGTCCCTAATTTTAAAATACTTGTCACTGGTGATTATGCGTGTGTAAGTATTATGCTATGACTATCAATTCAATAGTAATAGTTAAGTTTATGAGCATTATTGTTACTCCCATTAATGTTGTGGTGGCAGTTTTCTTTGTGAGTACTCAGCCTGCACTGAGGGTTAGTCATTTCAGTCAGTATCTGAAAAACCTACGTCACCCGTTTATGTTCTGTCTCCTTCCAAAACACTGTGCTTCTGGGAACCGGAAGAACCTTCTGGTTCATGCTTAGCTTCTGTGGTCACACCCAGCAAGTTCAGTTCCCCCAGCTCCAGCTCAGTAATGGTAGGCCAATATTTATTCCACATGTTTATTTTTAGTACTAGGTGATACATAACATCACTTGTTTACCCTTACTTGAGCTCTTTCTAATTGTTGCAGGTAAAGTAAATAACCAATGTGAGATTCCATTGCAAAAGACACCACTCCCCATAAGCAAGCCAATATGTGTGAAGCCACTTAGCAATATATTTCTCCCATCGTAGAAAAGGAGTATTTTTCAATTTAGCATTTGGTTGTATATTTCTACAAAATGGACATAAACCTGCCACAGTCACACAAAAAGCCAAATTTAGGCTGCTGCTAACACAATTTCCAATGTTACTGAATGTTTCAATTCCAGAGAAGACTTAATAGATTGAGTTTCTTTCACTGGGGCAGAGAAGGTGACTTGAGGCCTTCGTTAAATGGACACGAAAGAATAGCTCCGATATCAGTGTAGCTGGATCTCATTACTATTCATGGCTCTAGCTGCCCCTTTGTTCTCTGCACTTGCTGAGGCTCCAGGCATTTCTTTTGGGCTTCATTTTCATTTCATTAATTTTCTGATTTTTTTTTTCTTCTTCTCTGCCTGAAGACTTGAATAACATTTTTGCCTTGGACATTCAAATATAAGGGGTAAGTTCTTTCCCTCCAATGTCCTTGTTTGGGTGTTTTTTTCCCCAAACCCTGCCAACTTCCAAAGAGTTTTTTTAGGCAACTCACAAGAACACAAATATTCACAGGCCGTAAGCACAGATTATGAGTCAAAACTAAGTAATGAAAGAGGCCAAGATAGAGAAGCTGTATTAGGAAAAGCAAATTAAAGAAAAGTTGTGGTCTTTTAGACATATTATTTATTTATTGTGTGTATATGTGTGTGTGTGTGTGTGTATTGCTATTCTGTGATAGTTAAAATATAAGAATTAATACAATTTTGAAGACTATTCTTCATTATATTTTTATGTTCACTCTAAAGTTTTGCATAAGAAACGTCCTTTAGGATCATTCTAGGAAGAGTCTGAGGACCCTTATGATATTCTAAGAACAAATAATATATGAATAATCTTATTCCTCTTTTCTCCTTGACTGTCAGGAAGCTCAGAATCTGCTGCTTGGTTATAGCCTCTGAGATAGGTAGAGTTGGTGTGTTGTCCCTTTTCTGTAGACCTGATTTTCTTCTATTTCTGCATTTTTCGTAAACATATGTTTTGTTGTTAAGTCCTCATTTAACGTGAAATGAACTGTGCACAGTCCTCAGCTGTTTTAATTCCAACAGTCTTTCTGTTCTTTTCACCTTCAGTGAAAGAGTAGCCTAGCTGCTCAAGTAGCGCCACCACAAGCACCACCTACACATTTCGCAAGACCTGTGGGTTTACTGTAACAGACGGACCACACATCAGACCCTTCTTAAAATTACAGTAGTTGGTAGGTGGTGGGAGTCATTAAGTGATTCAGTTGCTGAATCATGGAACAATTGCAGCAAATCCATACACTGCAGTCCTGTTCCTTAACAGAAATATGCTGGTAGAACACTTGTGTCTGCTGTAGACAGAAAGTGACAGTGGCTGCCATCTGCTGATTTCAAACATGGAATTCTTAATGTGCTCCAGGAACTTGCTACTCTCTTGAATTACCTGATTTTATAGTGATCAACTGTATCCAATAGAACTTGTACTTTGAGGTATTTTTGTTTTCTTTGAAGCCAACAGAATATGAGATGTTACATTTTCATTGCCTAAGATCATATTATTCCTAGGATCTAAGCATCCATAAAATAAACATACATATATAGAAGAAGCAAAAAAAAGAAAAAGCCCATAAAAAGGAAGTACTGCCAACTCAAGGCCTGCCTGGTATCACAGGGCCGTGAAACATGAAACAGGTCAGACTTTGGATTAGGACTTGACTTGAAGTTACCGTGTGATCTTTGACAGGTCAGTTAATTTCTATGTGGCTCAACTTACTTATTTTTTAAATTGCTTATATTAATTCATTACATGTAGGATTCTAAAGATTAAATATAACTAGCCATTTAAAGCATCAACTGGTGATGTTTGGTTATATCAATAATAGAGAGCTCTCAGTTATACAAAAGGCATTTATTTTAAATATTTGAAAACATTTGTGGGGGGATAATATTTTTTTCTTTTTAAAGGCATAGTAATTTGTAATTATCATCTGGTCCTGGACAAATGTAGCACACATATAGCAGACTAAAAAATGGTTATACATATATGCACAAAGTATGTGGTGCTTTATCTGTGGTAGAGATGCAGAGAGAAAGAGGAAAGGAGAGAGGGAGGGAAGGAAGCAGGCAAAGAGAAAGGGGTGTGGGGGGGGGAGAGAGAAGAGACTGGTATCTCTTCTGGTGACACTAAGTGCTCCATCCTGATAAGTAGTCACCTCCCAAAGTCCCCTAATCCCCCATTTCCAAATACCATCACATTGTGGTTAGGGCTGTCACGTGAACTTTAAGGGTCGACACCTCAGTCCAGAGCATGCCTCCTGAGGTTAAACGCATCGCTGACTTTCCCTAGCCGACGACGCTGTGCAGGGCATTGCCTCCCGGCACCTGGCTCTCCTGCCTGCTCTCCTGCCGAGTGGTCATGGAGCCAGCCACAGGACAGAATCTGACTTTCTGAATATGGGTGGTACTTTCTGGAAGGTTTACTGGGACACTGTGGTCTTTTCAAACTAAGAAATAAACTATTGTGGTTAACCTTTGAAACTTGAGGGCTGTTTCTTACCACAGATGATCTATCCTGAATCTGCTTAATAGCACGTCCAGAGCACACGAGCGTCTTTTCCCAGAAAGATAATTAGTGATCTAGAGTCTGTCGCACTCACTTTAAGTTGTATGATTCTTTGGGGAAAAAGTCAGTGTTCATCATAAAATAAATATAATGAGTAATTTAAATTAAAGCATAGTGAGTTTTACATGATTTGCTCAATACCATTGCAGTTACTTGGAATTCTTTAAGGAGTAAAAGTGGATTTTAAAAGTAAGCAAAAATTGCTGTCTTTAAAAACTTATACAGTTCTTTCAGATGGTGAAATAGGGTGCTGTCTTGAACATTACTTGAGCATAATTTAAATAGAACCAAAGTGGGTTTTAAATGATTTCATCAATCCGATTGCATTTATTTTGAATATTGTAAGAGGCAAGGTGATTGTAAAACATTTAAAAATTGATTTTTTTTTTTTACCAATTTATACCATTCTTTTAGATGGTAAATTAGGATACTCTCTTGAACATTATTGGGACTGGTACAAAAGGAGAGCTTCAGAGGCAGTGGAAGAATCATTATTTCATTGACATAATGAGTTTTTTTGGAGAATTTTATAAAACATTTCATTATTTGATGAGATTGATTTTCCTCATCTTTCAAAAGAAAATATGTAAGTGATGGCACATTCTATACCACAGGTCTATCATGAGGGCAACAGAGTTTTAAAATTTTGTGTTTTCTTAAAATTGTTAATGAGTAGATTTTATCACTTGTACTCTCACAATTAGTAAGATGCTTTAGTTTCATTTATTTCAAAATACAGTGATGGTGTTCATTGCTCCCAACTGCTTTAGAATGTGGAAGCTGCATATTATCTATTCACCAAACTAATATATGGAAATTTCAACTTTGTCGAAAAATTTTAAACTCTTGTTTATAACAACAATTAAAATCCAATCAAGGAAAAATAGTTCATCATGGCACACCTGTGAAAAATGGGACTTAATTGAAGAATAAATGTGTTAATATTTGAGAAGTGAATTAACAGAACTTAGTATTCATGATTAAAAAATTACCTTTACTTATTTTGCTTGTTTATATAACTTCCATAGTTCTCAAACCTCCAGGAACTTAATTTCATCAAGCTTATTTTTATTACCTAAATATTTTAAAAACCTTTTCTTTTTCTTTTTCTTTTTTTTAATATTTGCATAAGAGAGCTGGGATATAGGCCAGAGGTACAAGGGGTGAGAGGATTCACCAGAGACAGAGTGAGGAGCAAAACAGGCAGATTGTCTGAGATACACTGCTGAGGGGAGCAGCGGTGTGTCGGACAGGGGAGCTGTGGATGTGCCCGGGGATCGAACTCAGGCCATAGTGGTGATAGTGCGGAGACTTAACCATGATGCCACCAGAAAGACCCTAAATCCTTTTCTTTGGGGAGAAAAACAAACAAACAAGCACACTGCTCCCTGTCCACACCATTGCATTTTCCTTTTACATACGTTCATTTGTCTTAAATTGTAATCAAATAATAGATCACACAAACGCGTGGAGAATCTGTTACCATTTGAAATAAATGTCATTTGCCCATCATAGCTGTTTGTGAGATTATTCATGATGCACACATAAAATCTACAAGGAAACTGAGGTATGGTTAGTAAGTCTGGGAAGGGAATCCAGGTTTCCAAATCCAGTGCTCCTTTTCCTATTTCCTGAATAAAAAGGTCCCGTAAACGTAAGAGAATATTATGCTTAAATCCTCCAGTGCTTGCCCTGTATCTATATATTTTCCTTCCAGGTTTGTAGTTCAGCTTGCTTAAAAAAAAAAAAAAAAAAAAAAAAAGGAAACAGTTTTCTTATTATTCTCACAAAGAACTGTGCTTCTTTGGAAGCAGAAAGCCTGCCCGATTGCATTTGTGTCTTTCCAGAATCCTCACTGACTACCATTTATAACTGATCAGAGACCTGGGATTTTCCTGGTTTTACCTCAGTGACCACTGTTTTACAGCTTATCTGCCTAACATTTTCAAAATCTGTTTATGTGCAAAGCCATCAAATATAGTTGCCTTCTGAATGAATTACACTTTTGATTTTGTTTTGGTCAGTTTGCAAATGCTTTTCTAGAACTATAATCTTCTCTGGGTAATTTATGTCTGAAAAGATTATATCTTATTTTGCATGCTACCATTTCTTTAAAATTATTTATTATTCATGTTACATTTTAAACTGGTGCTGGGCTATGCAGATTTTAAATGTGTTTGTCATATACCATTAGTCACTGTGTGAAATCTCTCAGTAATAGTTAGCCCTTGAATTTTCTGCAGCTAAGGAGAATTTAACACTGATTGATGGCAGATCACTTAGCTGGTTGGCAGACTTTCCAATTTACGGAGGGGAAATTGCTCTTTTCTTTTTGTTCATTCCTTCTGCTGCTTGTGCCGAGCAGTAAGACATATGTGCCAGACCGCATGCGGGAAGCGGCACTGGCGTGGCAATATGGCATGTCTTTTTCACAATTATGATTTTATCAGTTTCCCAAACTGTAGAAGGAATGTCAAATACCTGTGCGGACATTCTTCACTAATCATAGGCAGCTTATTTATGGGTGTCTTGTACTGTAGCCCCTCGTGTGCACGGCAAGACCTACCATCTCTTGCATGATAAAGTAGTCCGGAGCCCCGAAGAAAAAGGGAAGTTTGTATTTTGCTTACCGGCTGAAGATCAGCTCTTTATCAATTTTACCTTTCACTCCTTTATACCTTGTTCAGGAAGCAGTTCTCCACCAGGCTGCATTAGGTACATTACTTAGAAAAGATACTGGCTCCAAGCAACAAAAAGTTCAACCTAGAGCAGCTTAAGCAAGCAAAGGATTATTTTTCTTATATAACAAGAAAGCACTCGGTTTCTGCCACTGGATTAGCTATGCAGGGTGTGTTCAGTGATGCCAGCTTTTCTTCCTGTCTTTGCCGCCATCTTTAGAACATTGGCTGCCAACTGTCCCTAGATAAACTTGGTCTCTGGGTGAGGGAAAACTTACACCATTATCCATTAAAAAACAACAACAACAACAACAAAAAAGCAGTAGATGCCTCCCTGGTGGCACAGGCCGTTAAGAAGCAGCACTGTGAAGCTGTCTGCAGCCACTGTAGTATGAGTTCGATCCCCACCAGGGAGGTGACCCACATGGCCCTGCAGACCTCTCCTGTCTCCCCCCTGCTCCCCTCAGCAGTGTATTTCATTCAATCTGTCTGTTCTGCTCCCCACTCTGTCTCTGGTGAATCCTCTCACCACCCCTGCACATCAGGCCTGTATCCCCGTTCTGTATGCATAAGTAAATAATTTTTAAAAATTCAGGAATTCTACTAGTCAATTGTTAAACACAGCCATAATTGAGAATTAATTACATAAGCTTACAATTTATTCAGTTAGATTACAAACCAAAGTAATAGATACTAACAATAATTTCTTTCTAAATATTTTACAATCATGCTTTGGATTTTATTTAATAATGCTATAAAAAAAGGCAGACCTACCATGTAGTGACAGAAAGTCTGCATGTTCAGTGACACCCATTAGACTCAGACACAATGCAGGATTTACAGCTTGAAAATTAGCAGACCTATAACTCGTAGCCCTTGGGTTTCCTAGGGACCCAGCCGCTCAGCATATGCCAGCACACCACTGGCCCCGTGGGCAATAAACCTTTTCTTTCATTAACTTTTACAGTGTTTATTTTCGGTAAAACATAAAATTGTTTCAGTCAACATTTGCTTGGCTGTGTTGCCATACTAGGCACTGGAGAGAATATTCAGGATGCAGAAATGAGCACTGTTTTGTCTTTGACCTCCAGTCATTTACATTGGGGTTGTAAGGGTTAAAAGGTCAGTCTCGATCCAGTCCTCTATTTTGGGGCATTTGGGTTGATCCCATACCTTCCCTATTGTAACTAGTGCAGCAATAAACATAGGGGTGTGGGTGCCCTTTGGATTAAAGTTTTGTGCCCTTTGGGTAGGGTGAACTAACAGCTGTAAACCAGAGACATTCTACAGGGGAGAAGAGGGGAACAGGATCAAAACTGAGTGGGAAGAGCACATGGGACTGTGGTGATGGCTGTGGTGATGGCACTTGGGTGAAGTGGTGGTGGGAGTCCAGGGGGATTACAACTGAGATGAAAAAATATACAAAATGAAGAAAGATGTTTAAAAACAAACAAACAAAAAGCTCAGTCTCTCCCTTCCCTTGGGACTGGGATGGGAAGTTTGAACACATCAGGGCTGGCCAGGGCTAATCCCTTCTGCCATGTAAGCAGAGAGTGGCAGGCACACTCGTGTCCTAAACCTTGGGAAATCCACAAATTCTGAGTAGAAAAGGGGCTTCAAATTCCCCTCATTCTGTGGGGCATTCACAGCTTGCCTCTTTCTCTACCAGGCTAATCAGTACCTCTGCTTTTTCTGCTTTCCATATGTCTCTGGTGAATTCTTTTTCTCTCCCCCACACAAGCCCTAGATCCCTGGACCCGGGTATCCCTTCACTGCCTTTTGATTCCCCCTCATGGCAATCCAATTTAGAATCTAAGAAGAGTCAGTTAAATGAACGAGTATTTCCATGAAGGGAGATGGGCCTTATAATATCACCTCAGTCAAGTTAATAATGTCTCCATTATCTCCAGAGATTCATATCTCTGCTCTATGATTCATGGTTGATGTTTGTGTCTGTGAGTAATAAGTAAGAGGAGATAAAACAATAGCACTAATTAATATTGGATGAATCAGAAGACATGGGACTTGAAGAAACAGAAGGTGTCTGCTGGGCAGAGGAGGCAAAGGGCATCCCACAGACAAGCTGTGTTGGCACAAGATCTGAGATTTGGAATGGGTGGGTGACTGCGCTGCTCACTGTGACCAGACACTGGCAGGGGGGTGGCTGCGAGACAGGCTGGATCCGCAACCAAGGACTAGCTCACAGGAGACTATGTTTTCATTAGCTTTGTACCCCAAAATTCTAGCACAGTGCTTGGAGTCTAAGTATCGCTCAACAAGTATTTATTTGTTTTAAAAAAAAGAAAGTGCTAAGCAGTTTGGAGTTGGCTTCCACAGGCGTGTGGAACAACCAGTCATTTTAAGTATTTGAATTACATAGATATTTTGGCTCCATATTTAGGGGTATCTTCCTTGATGTAAAAAGCTCATGTTTTAAAATTTTTAGGGCGCATAGTTTCTTAAACCTATCTGGTGGTTAGAGAACTTTAACTTCTAACTATTCTAAATAGTTTTATTGAGGTGTAACTGATGGGCAGAAACATGCACATACATAATGTGTACAGCCTGATGAATTTGAGCCTATGTGTGCAGCTATGAAACATCACCACAATCAAGTTAACCATGTCTCCATTATCTCCAGAAGTTCACTGGTGTCTCTGCTTTATGATTCATGCTTGGTATTTGTGTTTGTGTGTGTGTCTGTGGGAAGAGAACATAACATGTGATCTACTCTTTTAACAGATTTTTAATTGCACAGCAGTACAGCATTGTTAACTATGGAACACGCATTGTATAGTACATTTCAGAAAGGAATTCATCTTGCACAACTGAAACTTTATCCTGTTTAAAGCTTCCCAATTTTTCCTCCTCTATCCCCAGCCATTGGCAACCACCGATTACTCCCTACATCTAAACTTTACTCTTTAAGAAACTTAATGTAAGTGGAATAATGCAGTATTTGTCCTTTTGTGACTGAGTTGTTTCACTTAAAAGTTATGTCCTCCAGGGCCCTTCCTGGTGGCACAGCGGGTTAAAGCACAGCACTAAGAAGCTAAAGCCACTTCAGAATGAGTTTGAACCCCACCCGCCCCGGAGGTGACCACATGGCGGGGCAGACCTCTTCTGACCTGCCTGCTGCTGCTCCCATCAGCAGTGTATTTCAATACATCTGCCTGTTCTGCTCCCCACTGTCTCTGGTGAAGCCTCTCACCACCCTTGCGCCTGTGGCCTGCACCCCAGTTCTATATGCACAAATAAATCTTAAAAAAAAAAAAAAAGTTATGTCCTCCAGGTTCACCTATGTGCCCAAATGGCTGAAATCCTTTTTTTTTTTTTTTTTTTGAGGCTGAACAGCATCGCATTATGTGAATATATCACATGCTCTGTGCATTCGTTTGTCAGTGACAATCATGGTGTGTCTGTATCTTAGCTGCTGTGAATGAAGCTGCCAGGATCATGGGAGCACAGATATCCCTTTCTCATCCTAGTTTTAATTCTTTTAGATATGTAGCCACAACTGGATATGCTAGATCATAGGGTAATTCCATTTTAATTTTTTTTGATGACCCTCCATACTGTGTTAGCAGTGCACTTCCAATTTCTCCATACCCCGTCAACTTACTACCTCATGTTTTTAGTCATTCTAGGAGATGTGAGGTAATGCCATTATGGGTTTGATTCATATTTTCCTGGTGCTCAGAGATATTGATGACCTTTCAATGTTCCTACTGACGATCAGTGTTTCTTCTTTAGAAAAATGCCTATTTAGAACCTCTATTAACAAACAATCAGATTTATGAGCTCTTCATACATTTTGGAGCTCAGCTTGTTTTCATACATATGATTTGAAAATATTTTCTCCCATTCTGTGGTTGCCTTTTCAGTTGTTGATGGTTTCCTTTACTGTGCAGAAGCCATTTATTTTGCTATAGCCCTATATTTATAACCTAATATAAATATAATTTTACTTATATAAAATAAAAATATATTATTTTTTGCTTTTGTTATCCTTGCTTTTGATGTCAAATCCAGAAAAATCATTGCCAAGCCCTATCTCAAGTAGCTATTGTCTTGATTTCTTATAGAAGTTTTATAGTTTCATGTCTTACATTCAAGCCTTAGTCCATTTTTAGTTGAATTTTGTGTGTGGTGTTCTAGTGCTCCAGTTTCATTCTTTTGCATGTGGTTGTCCACTTCTCCCAGTGCCCTCTGTTGAAGAGTCTTTCCTCATTGTATATTCTTTGATCCTGTGTCATAATATAATTGGCCACAATTGTGTGTATTAATTTCTGCACTCCTACTGTTCCGTTGATTTATGTGTCTGTTTCTAATGCCAGTTTCATTGTTCTGTAATATTGGTTGAGGTCAGGAAGTATGATTCCTCCACCTTTGTTCCTTATCAGGATTGTTATGACTATTTCAGGTCTTTTATACTTCCATACAAATTTAATGATTGATTGTTTTATATCTGAGAAAAGTGCCATTGAAATTTTAATGCATATTGCACTGAAATCTGTACATTACTTTGTATACTGTGGGCATTTTACAAACTTAATTATTCCAGTGCATGAGCACAAAACATATTTACATTTATCTAAATTAGTTAATTCATCAATTAATTCAAGTCAGTTAATTTCATCAATATCACACAATAGTGTACACAGGTCCTTTTGCCTTCTTAGGTAAATATGTTCTAGGTATTTTATTCCTTTTAATAAAATTATAAATGACATCATTTTCTTAATTTCTCTTTGATGACTTTTTTGTTGACATGCCTTAATTTTATTTTAGCAGTTTACATTTGTCATTTAAGCTACAAATGTTCTGATGAGAAGTATGCAGATAATCTTAACGAACAGCCCTGGAATGTGATGATTCACTCGCTTGCTGCTGTTCAGTTTTAAATGGTATTGTTTTCTTATTTTTTTCATGAACACTTGGTTGACGTTTTATATGAATTGTATTTTATTACTTTGACTATGTCAACAAAGTGATGGGAAAGCTAGCTAACAAATTTTCTGATGAAAAACATATCAACAGTATTATTGCATGTGACACCTCACTCTTAGTCTTCTTTGAGATTCTGTTTTGGTTTTTGGCTTTTTAAAGTTCCGTCCCACTGTGCCTCATTGCAGTGTCTTTGAGCTCTTCTTATTTGGAGTTTGCTGGATTTCTCAGATGTTTATATTAGTTTCCTTCTACAAATTTGGGAAATTTTCAGCTACCCTTTCTTTTTTATGCCCTTTTCTTTCTCTTGTCCTAATGGAACTCCCTAAATGCATCTGTTGGTCTGCTTGCTGGTACCATGTAGGTATTTTTGATCCTACTCATTTTGGTTAATCTTTCTCTTTCTCAAACTTGATAATTCTATTTTTCTGTCTTGTAGTTTGCTAATTTTTATTCTCTGCCAAATCTACCATTGATTCGCTAAAGAATTTTTAATTTCAGTCCCAGATTTTTTCAGATTTTTAACATTTTTATTGACATTTCCATCTTGCTATATATATCATTAAAAAAATCAAAACTTTCTCTTTTGTACCTTAGTCTTTTTAGCATGTTTAAAAGTTGTTTAATGTCTTTTAGCACTTTGAACATATCTTCCTATTAGTTTCTTGACCTGAAAGTATCTGCTAAGAAATCTGATTTTAGACTTGTAAGGGCTTCCTTATATTTGACAAGTCACTTTGATATTACTGCTTTCAAAATTCTTTCTGCCTTTGACTGTTGGCATTTTGATTATAATGATCTCATTGTATATTTCCTTGGATTGTTCCTATTTGGAGCATTTTATTTCATGAATCTCGATGCTTATATCCCTTCTGACAGTTGCAATGTCTTCAGCCATCATTTCAAAAGTCAGTTTATGTTCCAGTCTCTCTTTCTTCTCCTTTGACACACCCAAAAACTGTATCTCTTTTATGGTATCCCATAAGTTCTATAGGCTTTTTACAAATTTTTATTTTGTTCCTGTGGTAGGAAAATTTCAAATGACCTGTTTTTGATTTTACTGACTCATTTCTGCTTCATTACGTGTACTTTTAAATTTCTCTATTGAAATTTCATTTCAATTATTGTAAAATTCAGCTCTCTTTTTAAAATGTACTGTTTGTTGATATTCTCATTTTGTTCATGTATAATTTTCCTGATTTCATTTAGTTGCCTATTTGAATTCTCATGGGGCTTAATATGATTGTTGGCAATTCTTGTGCAATTCATAGATCTCAATTTCTTTATGGTAAGTTTCTGTAAATTTGTTCCCTTGATTATGTGTTATTACTCTGATTATTCCTGTTCCTTGTAGCTTTGCTTTGATGCCTTTTGAGTGAAATCACATCCTCCCATTTTTTATAAGCTGGCTTTAATATGGATTATCCCTCAGCAGTCAGCTTGGATACACATTCTTGGTAACACACAAAACTTTTCTTTGGATATACATCTTTCAGTCTTCTTTCTTCGTCCTTGGAGAGTTTTCTGGGTTGTCCACCTTTTCCAGTCTTGCAGACCAATGTTGGATCACAGTAGGCCATCTGCCTCATTTTCCTGGGGCAGAACACGGAAATGAAAATGTTGGATGTACACTTCACTACTATCCTTCCCTCCTAAGGAAAGCACACAGGATTGTACACATTTTCTCAACCTCACAGAGTCATGCCAGCAGTAGTAAACCACCCTCTCTGTTCCTAGTTTCAGCTGTCCATAGGTCTTCAAACTGCATCGATTCCCTGAACAATCTGAGTGAAATAAGAAACAGTTTCCTTGGGTAACTCTTCTAAATTTCAGTTGTCTTAAATGCATTGTCATTCTCTTTCTTTCTGAGAAAGGAAGCCTGAGTCACTCTCAGTGATGAATTGTGCCTGTGTCACAGAGTGGTTGATATATGTAAAGTAAAATAGCTCTTCTTACCCTGACTTACTGTTGCTATTCTCAGGTTTTTGCTTGTGATACAGGAACTTCTTGATTGGATTCTGGACTTGTAGCATATTTTGTCCCTTGCATATTGCTTCCCACACTCAGACACTCAGAGTGGGAAGAGGGATAGGTCTTCCTCTCTTGCCATCTTGTTGAAATCACTGTGACAGTATTTTTGAGCAAATCTTTTAGCAAAGACGGACGTTTCAAAGAAAGGGCCTCTTAAGAGACCACAGACATGGATGCAAGAATACCTTTTGGGAATCTGTTATAGATTTTAATGACCAACTTGGAAAATGACTAATTTTATTTCCATTAACAGGATGCATGGGAAAGGTTGCCTCAAGGTAAATTCTATATGAGGATTTATTTTGGAAGCTTTGTTAAAATTTTCCATTTGAAATAGGGACCAAAGATGTCTCTTTGAATATGGCAGTCATAATCAGCAAAGAATTTATTAAATAAGAACTATGCTAAGTCCCACTCATGAAGCTATGTGACTATTGGTCCTGAGAGAGATTTGATAGAAAGTATTAACTTATGTGGAGAAAAAAATGTGAATGTTCTAAAGTGATTTTGTCAGTAGTCTTTGGAAAAAGAGAGCAAGTGGAAAATCCATTAGTATTGCTTAATACTATCTGGTCAAGCTCCAGTGGAGGCGGAGGTAAAATTAACTCTTTCTTGATAAACACAAAAATTCAAGTATCAAGGATGGTCATGTCATACAACTGAATGAACTAGTGTATCTGTTATCCAAAGAAGCATTCTTTTCCCTTAGAATCAAGTTCACAATGCAGCCATCAGAATATCGTATTGCAATTCACAATGTCTATTGTTCAATAAGGTCATGCAGCACATCCAGAATTTACTTATATTAAGTGTTGGGTATGTTATAGAAAGAAATAGCAATCCACGGTGTTTAAGAACATTCCATTGCAATGGGCGATTAAATTTTTCATTGTGTATGAATCAGTTGTTCTTGTTTTATTCATTGATTTCATGAGTCTGATGACTTTGAACTGCCATTCTACCACTTCTGAATTAAATGCATACATGCACAGGCACACAAACACACATGCACACATAAACACAACTGCTGCCTTTGCGTTGGCAAAAACATTGCTGAGTCCACAAGACAAAATTGAAACCTGAGCTGTTGTAATGAATGCAATCCCAGTGCAGGCATTTGGGAAGGCAGCCGGTTGATGTTTCTTGGTGTGACCCTCTCTGTACCAAAGACCAACTTTCCCATAGAAGCTTTAGCATTTTCATGAGTTAGGGATTGGATAAAACAGGAGAGTAATTTAAATGATAATTTTGTAGAATAGAGTATCCTTGACTGGCAGTTCTTGTCTTTTAGAATTGTGAACATTTCATTCCACTCTTCTAGCCTGAGGGTGACTGGGGCAAAATCTGAAGAATGCCTTGGATGCTTCTGCAAATAAGCTTTTCTGGAAATGTTTTCTTTATCTTTGTTTTGTGATAATTTTACAATAATTTGTCTTGGTGTAAGCCATTTTACATTTAGAAATTTGCATATTCTCTCTGCTTTCTGGACATCTGTCCTTATTTTATTCCTTAAGTTTGGGAAATTGTCAGCAATTATTTATTTGAATAGGGTCTCTGCTCTCTTTTCTCTCCCTTTACCTTCTGGAGTATACTTTACCTTTTATTTATTTGAGTCTGTTGTTTCTCATAGACTGTGCTTATTATTCTTAGGTCTTGTTCTCTTTTTCTAATTGGGTAATTTGAACATTTGAATCTTTTATTTTTGAAATTCTCTCTTCAGCCAGTTTAATTCTTTTTAAGTGCTTTCTATACTTGTCTTCATTTCCTGGAGAGTCTCTTTTTGTGTCCTTTTAATATTTTCAATGCCCTTGCTGAAGAATGGCCTTTGTGACTAGATTTCATTTCTAAGATTTTGTACCTTTGTCCTTCTAGTAGCTCAGTAGCATTTAAATATTGCTTTAAAGTCTTCTTAAAAGTCATTCTTCTGATAGGTCCTCTGTTTCTTCTACATATCCCAGAACTTCTTTTATTCTCTGCTTGAACTCCCTCCTGGGTTCAGATGGTCCTTGCTTCTCAGGCATGGGTGTTGTTTTATTTGCTAACTTTTGTGGTTGCTTCTCTTCTTAGTTTACCTTGGTGTTGGGTAGTGGCAGACTGACAGTCGTGACTTAAATATGAGAGTCTTGTTGAGGAGTGAAACTGGTCACCTCTGCCTCTCCTCCTCCTTCGCCACAGCGAGCTCCGTTCAGTGTGTCGGTTGTTCTGGCTTCCTGCCCTGCCTCCTTGCTGCTCTGTCCTACAGATGGTGATCTATAAAGCCTGCAACTCTGGGCCCAGGCCTGTTCCACAGAGCTGGGATTCACTTGGCCCCAGCAGGCAGTGAGCACCCAGGATGGCTGTGTGCCCTGTCACTAAGCTGTGGCCATAGCTGCCACTACTACAACCACTGTGCAGAGGGACACTGCAAGTGCAGGGTGTCCTCTTGTACTTTCTAAGTTATTGGCAAGTTCTCACTCTCTCCATGCTACCCTCTGTTCTTGTGCCTGGCATCAAGTCTGGCCCTTCTGGCCAGTTCCATATGAAGACTATTTGATCTCTTACTTGTGGGCAGGGTGTAGGGGATGCTTGCCTTGCCTCTGTCAGCCACAGACCTCCCCATGACCCAGGTGAGACCTTGCCGGTACATGACTGCATCCCTCTCCACAAGTCCCACTGATGAAATTCACCACGCTCCAGGGTACCCTGGGGATGCGGTGATCACTAAAGACACCAACCCCAACCTGTCTGTCAGCTGGGCTCCTTATTTTTCTGCTTATGCTCATCTTTATCTTCTTCTTTCTTGGTGTAAGCCACCAACCAACCTGTGTCTCTCCTAAAAACACAGGGGAAGTCCTGGGACTGTCAGAAACTTCTGGATTTTACTCTAAGCGTTTTTTTTTTTTAAATAGTTGTTTTTGTGGAAGAAGGTGAGCCCAACTTCCACTGTGATATAGGTGGAGCCTAGGCGTGTCATTTCCCCCTACTGGAATTCCCAGTTTTCTTATTTGTTAAAGAGAATGATTTTCTTCATGAATCCCTAGGTTCATTGTGAAAATCAAACGAGATAGTATATATAAAAATTTTGAGATTTTAAAATGCAGTCTTATTAGTATATTGTTATTAGTATCCTTGAACTAAGTTGGGTCAAATGTTTTCCCTTGACAGTCAAGATACATCCTTAAGGAAAATATTTCATGTTATTGGTTTTTACAACTGTTACAATATGTTACTCTATGTTGAATGTCTGTACTTATGTTTATATGTGCTTTTATGCATATCTTTATTTCAGTCATATTTCCATTATTATGGTTCTATAATTATTCAACAGAAAAATTTCCCCCTATCTTTGTATATATATTTGCTGTGTGTGCATATCTGAGCTTTGGAAATACATGAGAACTTATGACAGGTACATGAAGTGAGCTGATAAGTTTTAAATGTTTTCCCCTTATGTGAAATAGCATCCTAAACTTTCTAAGTGGAGAATTATTTTCCAGCTTCAGAGATTTCCAGCCAGGTGTTTATTATGGCTCCTTGCTAGATCCAAAGTCTGTTACAAGAGATGCAAATTGAAGTCTTTATGTCATTGGTTTGTGGGGCAGCCCACAGAGAAATAAAAATGTGTTTGTAAACTCTGAACATAGGTGGGCATTTTTGAAAGCCACCAGATCTGACAGAATGATTTTCAACTAAGAGTGCAGTATTGTTTATTACAACTTTGAGTGGCAGTCTAATATATTAAATCAGTTCAGAAGATTGTAAAATGCATTAGCATTAGCAATTTAATACCTTCAACAAATTTAACTGTCACTCAGGAGCATATCTGCCCTTGTAAAAAAAAAATAGCCAAAAATGAAACTCCTTTCTTGATGGACAATAACATCCAAGGAGACAAAAGCTTTTTCATGTATATAGCCACACACAGGAAGGGTACACTGCATTTAGCAAAATTAAGTGGCACAAAATTAATAAAAACATTTGGCTATGAGGACAGCTTGAAGGCTTAAAAAATGTATGACAAAATAATAAAGTGGGTACCACCTACTACCCTGGAAATCTTGCTCATGAAAATGCATGGACATGTCTCTCCATCAGAAAATGGGCCTCCTGCTTCTATAGCCACCTGTCAGCTTTGTGCTCCTTCCAGTAAGAACATTTATGAAGTATTCTGAATAGCATGTAAATGTTTCTGTGCTGATGTTAATTGCAAAAAAGCAGAACATAAAACTCGATATAATACAATAACATTATCAGTAAATTATTATCGAAAGCCTATAAAGGAAGACTCCTCATTATTGAGCACTATTTACCAGACATTGAAATAAGTACTTGATCTACTTTGGGCTGGGCTATGTCACTGATGTCATTCAAACGGGCTTGTGAAGGAGTTATTTTATAGGTGGAGAAACTGCGGCCCAGAGAATGGCGGGAAACTTGCTCAAGTGTCCCGGCTGATAACTGACGGTCAGCTTAAAACGTGAGGTCTGTTCATTCCCTTAATGATGAACACATTGCTAAGTTACCTTAGGTCTCTTACTCCATGCTGGGAAGTTCACATGGATTAGAGATGCTTATCTTCACACTCACAGTAGAACTGTGCAGATGAGATGCTGATGATTAAATGAAAACAAGTAAGAAGCCATATTCTCATAGAGCCACCGTGGGTTCTTATTGATATTAAGAGGTCATTGTTTCTAGAGTTTTCAGTGATAAATATAGCATATTTTATAATTTAAGGTAATTTGCTTAATGAGATCACATTGATACTTCCAAGTCGCCTTAAGTTTTTACTTAATCTCATTCAGCTTTTGCCATATTACTGTTTAATTATAGTGAAAATTATACCAATCAGTTATTCACTATTTAATGTCATGAAATATTTAATATTATCATTGTTGCTTTAAAAAATGATTACTAAAATGAGTTTTATTTCTTTACTTGCATCTCTTTATATCCAGAAATCTCTAACCTACTTGGGTTGCACAGAAAAATGAAACTTCTCTCTATGTGATTATACTGAAAATAGGGTACATAATAAACTCATCTCACACCACTTTTTAAAAATAGTTTATCAGATCTTTTTTTTTTTTAAGACTTATTTATGTATACAAAACTGGGGTGGAGGACAGAGGTGTAGGGGCAGTGAGAAGATTCAACAGAGACAGAGTGGGGAGCAGAACAGGCAGATTGATGAAGTACACTGCTGAGGGGAGCAGTGGGCGGGTCAGGAGAGGTCTGCCGGACCATGTGGTCACCTCCCGGGCAGGCGGGGATCGAGCTTCATGTGGAAGTGGCTTTAGCTTCTTAGTGCTGTGCTTTAACCCCCTGCGCCACCAGGGGCGGCCACATCGCAAATTTTAATAAAAAATTTCAGTCAGATTTAATCAAATTTTAACAGGCCTTTTTGGTTTCTTTTGTTGGCTCTGATGGAAACCTATTTCTTAATCTCTTGGGATTCCTTTTAAGGCTTACCCATTACCCCACCTCCTCCCTTGCTTAACAGTATAAGTAGGGATTCTGGTTCCTGTGTATCTATGCTCAGTGAGAGAGTGGAGAGTTAAGTGGATTTCCACTTAAGTTTCTTTGTCTCTCCACCCTTGGTTAAAAAACATATTTATGATGTATTTGTTGTCTTTTGCATAATACATACAAAGCAGAGTGGTTGGCATCTGCCAGCACAAGGGTCTGGTATTGCTGATACGGTATTCTGGAGGAATGTGCTGTTGCTTTGTAGCTATGAGCAAGAATTTTGCTTTAAAGGGAGGTGTGAGGTCACATGGTGGGTTATTACTTGTGAGGCTCATGTTACTCATGTTACTGAACAATGCTAACAGAGCACTTTGCCTGTCACCCTTGGGAGGGAACAGTCTAGAGCCTTCCGAGTAATCCTAAGCAAAGAATCAACGGCCATATTCTTTCTCCCTTGGCTGGTTGTATTTTTCTTGTTTAATTATTTTTATAATGTCATACTCTCAGGGCTTCAAGTTTCATATTCTGTTTCTCCTTTGCAAACAATTTATTCTGTACTTGGAATTAGGTATGCTCACAATGAAGGTGCAGTTCATCGATCAGTTTTCCTGGCAAAGGGTATTTTCCATCTAGTTTGAGAATAAAAGGATTAAAAAGATATATTTATTATCTCCAAACAAACCCCCTGCAGTCCAGAGATAGTGACTGACATTCTCTTGTTTCAGTTACATTTACAGAAATCTAAGCAGGCATACCTAAAGGAATATATACTATCTTAAAATTTCCCTGTGTAGAATTAGCTGGTTTTTGATTTTCATCTGAGATGTGTAAATGTTTCAAAATGGTTAAAAAAAAACAAAAAAACTAATTTTGAGCTTGAAAATAGTGCTAGAATTATAAAGGTAATTTACAGGTTCCATAAAGGCAATTTGCATATTTGACATATTTGATGGTATTTTCCTGACTGAGATTGATAAACCATGAAAGCACCTCTTCGCACAGCCCAAAACATGCACAGGTGAAAGTAACAATTCCATGTTCGTGAATTTCAAGAAAAAATTTGCTTTTGGATCTGTCACTCTGATAATTATTGCTTAAAATTTGAGAGGCAGCCCACCCTCCTGGCATGGCATGCTAAAGTGCAGCACTAAGAAGCTAAGGCCACTTGAGCATAAGTTCGATCCCTGCCCAGAAGTGACCCACATGGCGCTGCAGACCTCTCCTGACCTGCGCACTGCTCCCCTCAGCAATGTAGTTCAGTATATCTGTCTGTTCTGCTCCCCAATCTGTCTCTGGTGCATCCATCCTCTCACCACCCCCACACCTCTGGCCTGTACCCCAGTTCTGTATGCATAAGTAAATAAATCTTTAAAAAAAACATTTGGGAGACATCAGTAACTCTAGCAAAGTTAGAAATTTATTCTGAACTTGTTGATTTATATTTTGATTTGAGGCAAATTGGTTGGTCAATTGCATTTAATTTTGGCAAATTTTATTTTCACTTGGCTAAGTGAGGGTCATAGAAAGTAGCTAACTGGCACTTTCATGTTGTAGCCTTGGAGGTGCTCTGTGGCTCTTTAGAAGGGTAGCTGCTTGTGTGGCTTTCCGCTTATGTGTCTGTTGCCCTTTGACTTACTGCTTGTTGTTTGTCTTGAATTAAAGAAAAAGAATATGCTTTCTGATGACTGCGGGTTTCCATAATATGTGGTAACATAGATACAGTTTGCAAAAATTTTTGATACTTGAATTTATGACTCCTAAATGTAGTAATTCATGGTATCATTGTTTCTAGGAGCCTAATTAGTAAATACCAATATTTCTGTTCTAGAAATTATGGCATATAGTGATCACACATATTCTAGATGCTGTGGCATGTAGTTTCCTTCATCATATTCAGTTGTCACAACAACCTCATGTAGTTGCCAAGTTTTCATTTGCACAGATGAAGTCTCAGAAATTATCTGAGTTTATACTCCTAGTAAATAGAAAAGTTAGGAATTCCTTGCGTGGCTCTTTAGGTCCTAAGTCTAAGACTTGCCTGCAACACAAACCTTATTACTTTACTTTGATTCAAATAGTCCATTTTTTCATTACATTTGAAGTGAAATGATTTTTGAATTTTAATGAATTTGTAGAAATATTCTGCTGTGGATTATCACCACATATCCAAAGTCATTCAAAAAGTTAATCTACTGATAATGACTATGGATCTGACCAGAATAATTTAAGGTTTACAGACTGCAGGATGTGTTGTGCCAGAATGAACTCTGTTGAAATTAATTTCCAGTGGGTAGGAAGATGGGGGTGAGTTCATTAGTGTATTTAAAGCAAATAGCCAGACTCTAAATTTCAAAAAGGACCATCGCACAAGTGGAATTTCTATGCTGAAACTATTTGACTCATCTACCTTTTAATGTCAGATTATGTGGTTAAACAAAGTCCCCCAGATAATCATGTGAATTCCACTATTATAAGAGTGAAGGCTTTTGGAGAGTTAACCTCTTTGCACAGTGCCTGCCTTCCTAGAAAAACTAAGTTGAATCCAATAAGTGATTTATTATTAACATTCATTGTTAGTCATTACTGTTGGCTCTGACTGACAGCCTTCTTGGCTCCTGACACAGTCTTCACTACTCATACTGTACCCATCCCTTGCAGTACATTGATGTTCTTGTTAGATTCTTCCCACTTTGATTCTCACAATTTCCTTAAGACAGTACTTTCAGTTAGGATTTTTTAGTCATAGACTTTGGATGATCATATCTGGAAAGCCCACCCTAATGTTAGCACCCTAACCAGAAGCCCTGCTAGTTTTACCCTACAACATAGGGGAAGTCCAAGGGTTATGATAATTAGGAATAAATATGCAAGCAACAGCCAGCCACAAACCAAAAGCAAACAAACAAAAAAACACTGCCAGTGTTGGTTGTCTTGTTGTTGTTCTCTCTTTGTGTTTTCCCTTAACTCATGAAGACTTTTATTTAATGGAGGTAAATCCGTGTTTTCCCTTAACTCATGAAGGCCTTTATTTAATGGAGGTAAATCTGCTACTTAACTTACAGTGAAATGTATTGATTCTCTCTGCTTCCTCAAAGGTGACCTCCAGGCAATTGTAGATTCTAAATTATAGCAAGGCAAACAAATATTAGAGATTTAGCTCAGCAGTTTGAAATCTATCAGCCAGTTAATTCCCACCTCCTTTTTACAGTCCATTAAATACTCTATTTTTAATTGCAGCTATTATATTTATTTTCTTATTCTCACCTGTGTGTGTAGGTATGCTGCATTTCTGTGATAATTTCTCTAGAGATTGGTGGTTGAATTTAGTTTTTTTCTTTCCATTATCTTTAGTGCATTTGTCCTTTTGTTCAGTGTGTTTGGAATTTGAAATAGATTTTCTAACATTCAGAATGAACTTCTTTTGAGAAAATGAAAAAGGTTTTCATCCCTTTGTTTGGCAAACATCAAGGTCCATCCTTGATATGGGAATGGAAGCTCGTATAACAAACCATCTTATTTAAAGAGGCAACTCACAATTGAAATGCTGAGATTTACCTATTTATCTGTTTATTTCATTTTGACAGATGTATTCTACCACTATAATGAAATGACCACGCAGACTGTCATAATGAAAAATCAAGTAATAAATGATGGCAATATTTGTAAAATAGAATATATACTTATTCTCAGCTGTAGGTCTAACTACAGCAATTAATGCTTGCATTCAATAGAATCTGAAGTAAGATACTTTGTTTCCACTCATTAGGTGATCATATTTTCAGCTTTGAGTCTGTTTGTGACTATAAAGGAAAAAGTTGCTTAATTTAGGTCACCTTTTGTTAAAACAATTTAAACATATTTAATCAGTTGATTTAATCTAGTCCCTAAAGTTAGAGCCGTATGATGTGATTTAATTCTAAGTGACACTAAAGGACTCATTGCTAAATTACTTAAATTTTCTTTGAGACATTTTTCAATTATTTCTATCGGCCAAAATCTAGCTCTTTCTTTTTACCAGTAGGGACTCAATGAGAATGAAGACGAATATAATTTCTACTCTGAGTCCTGAGCCTTGGCAACCTCATCAGTCAATCAGTGGTATCATCATCACTGTCTTTTATAAGTAGATACTGTCCTCTGGCATTTCATACACATTAATACCTATTATTTTATTTATTATGACTTGATATTAAAATGTCTGTTACACATTATATTGTGAAATGCAATGCTGGGTTGGCTGATTTTGGATCAGGTATATGGGAACAAGAAAACATAAAAGACTATTCAAAACAATCCTTCCTGGTAATTTGGAAGTAGTGAGCAGATCTCCTGGGTATTTCCAGAAAACTCCAAATAGGATATTTAGCCTGCATTGACCAAAGTGCTATTCATTTTTCATCTTTGAATTGAACTTGCTAGTGTAACTTTCTTATATAAGTAGATGTATCTTAAATACTAAATCTTTTAGGGAGTGACTCATGTAGACATCTCTCCTTGCTTAGAAATTTCTTGTCTTTTTATTGGCATAATCTTACTTTTATTTTTGACAGAATTAAAAGAAGAGAGATGACTGAAATATTCATTATATGTGATGAATAAGGGGAGTAATTAATATTTAGCCTTTTGTCTATAAAATTATAATTTTTCACATGCTTTTATTCTATAAAATTTCAATTTCTAATATGTTATCTATTTCTCAGTGTCTTAATTAGGGCCATTTTAATCAAACAGCGCTGATATGGATATGTTTGGCAGCTTGTATTTGAGTGTTTAATACACGATTTTGAGAAATTTGAATGATGACAATAAAAGTCTGGTTCCAAAGCAAATACACAAAGTGAAGCTCCTTTGGAATAATTAGTGTTTTAAAAAGACTATCAAATATTTTGATTATAAATTCCAGCAGTGGGGACAAGGATGAATGTGTTTGCACTATGACAAATATATTTTGAAATATCTCTAATTGAAAATAAATAGAGATAAGTTTTTAATACCAGCACGACTGTCATGTGGAGAGGTAACAAATGAACTGGAGAAGCTGCCAGGAGACCTGTTTTCTAGGGCTGATTCAGCTAACGAGCAGAGGCAAGCCACGTGAGCTCCCTAGGTATCAGTTTTCACCTGGAAATGTGGGCTTAGGAAATACGTATATTTCCTCCACAGCTCTTTCAGGGCATGAGTCAGTGAATCCCACAAATGCTAAATGTTCAGTGGTTCCCTTAAATAAGGAGCATTTATAGTAATAAATTCTCAGTAGAGCAGGAGATGGCCCAGTGGGCTGTGGAGGAGGAAGGTGGGTGCCTTGGCGGTGGATGTGCCGTTCCAACACCTGAGGTGTGAGCCTTAGCCTCTGAATCATACATGTGGTGTAACCCACCACAGCCATGATAAATAAATATAACCAAATTGGAATAGAGTCTTGACAAATACTTTGAGGTTTTGCTGTAATAAAAATAAAATTTTAAGAACTTACCCCTAATCATAGTGCACATTATGGGGCTATTGATAGATTTAGGGTAATATTTTTAGCTATATCTTAAATATAATGAATAGAAACAGGATTATCAATTTTTTGGGGGTGTGCATTACTTGAGATATTTCATGATATTTATTTTCTTAATATGTTACATAGTAGTGGCCGTAGTAATTACACCAAAGTTTAGTAATTCTGTTTCTGGAATAAATCCAAATTATTCATAATGTATTCACATTAAGTACTTTAAGGCTATTTTATTTTGATTTGTTATGTGAATATTGTGTCACTAAATGTAATGTTAAGAAAAAATATATAAGGAAAATGTTTGGAATGGCAGACTTGCTATTTTGACAAATACTAACGCTATTACAGTAGATTACATAAATAATCTTAAATTCTCCTACGCCCTGTATTTTCATCCTTCCATGTCTGTGTGGCTTGCTTTGGCCAAGAAAAAGAAGCTGAAGCAGTGTTGTGTCAATGTGGAAGTTTAGGCTGTTTGCCAGTTCTGCTTCCTGAGTGCACCAAGTCGCACTAATGGCGGCTGGGCTGGAGTTAGACCAGTGAGCACGCGACTGGAAGGCCTTGCTGCCTAAGTAGCCGGGGACGGAGGCAGGAGTAAGCCTCACTTAGAAAGAAAACACCAGGACGGCTGCATAGCCCAGATAGCCCGCACCCCATTTTTATTTTACCATTTCTTTTAAAAATACTGCATCTTCACATTTCTGGTAAAAGTACCTTCGTTAGGTGAAAAAAATGTGCTTTTAAAATGTTCTTCATCTAATCGGAATCATGTTTTTTTTTTTGTTTATTGAGTGCTTTTAGACTGTGGCCATAGCAAATCATTGCCTTAAATATTTATATCATCAAAAGTAGAGTGTCCTTTTGATACTTAGGATCAAAGACTGTGTTTTGACAGTTGAAAATATGAATTCTTATTACTCATTCTCTTATACTTGATATTTTTGCTCTGCAAGGTACCTGTTGATTTGGACATAACATTTTATTGACTGACCATGATGAGTAAAACTTAAGTTACAACTAGAATTCAAAGTAGTGGTCATGCTAAGCACACCTTTTTTCCTTTGTTATGGATTTACATTTCTTTAAAGATTCATTTATTTATGCATTCAAGAACTGGGGTACTAGGCCAGAGGTGTGGGAGGGTGAGAGGATTCACCAGAGATAGAGTGGGGAGCAGAACAGGCAGATCGACTGAAGTACACTGCCGAGGGGGGCAGTGGGAAAGACAGGAGAGGTCGGCTGCGCCTTGTGTCAGCGCCCTGGTGGGGGTTTAACTCATGCTGCAGTGGTTGTAGCAGCTTCAGCGCCCTGGTGGGGGTTTAACTCATGCTGCAGTGGTTGTAGCAGCTTAAACTGTTGTGTCTCCAGGGAGGGCCCTTGATTTCCATTATTGTTGACATTTTGGAAATATAGGATCCCCCATCAAGTATCACCACCTTAGTGAATCCACTTCCAAGTCATCCATAATACATCACCCTGTAGCCCATTATTCTCCCTTCTCTACCTCCTCCCCCTC
Source organism: Condylura cristata (assembly GCF_000260355.1). Taxonomy (NCBI): domain Eukaryota; kingdom Metazoa; phylum Chordata; class Mammalia; order Eulipotyphla; family Talpidae; genus Condylura; species Condylura cristata. Next base: position 23,400,735 of record NW_004567129.1, on the reverse strand, counting down.
TGCATGGTTCAGATCTGTAGTCAGCTGTCAGAGGTTTGCTTTTCAGCTTGCCTTGGTCTGACCTGTAAGTTTGGTTTCTCTATATTCTATGTGAAGACATCCAGTATCTATATTTCTCCTTCTGCAACTTCCCCTAGTATTATCTCTTCCCACTCCATCCATGTTGCCACAAATGGCAGAAGCTTGTCTGTTTTGATCACTGAGTAGTGCTCCACTGTGAAGATATATCACACCTCTCACTCCACTCCTCTGTTTCTGTAAATAAGCTATGGTAAGTAGTGCTGCAATAAACATTGGCAAGCAAGTTTCCTTTCAAATTAGCGTTTTTGACCATTTCTGGTTGATACCAAGGAATGGCCTTCCTGCGTCATGTGGTAGATCTGCTTGTACTCTTCTGGGCCACCTCAGCACTACTTTCCTCAGGGGATGGAGCAGTCTGCATCCCCACCAGCACTCGCTTTTTCTGTTTTCTTTGTTTGCATCCGGCCCTTCTCACAGGGCTGAAGTGGTATCTCATTGCGGTTTTGATATCTGTTCCTGGATAAGTGATTAGCATTTCTTCGTGTACCTGTTTGCCATCTGTATGTCTTCTTAGAGTCTGGTTTCCGGGTGCCAAAACCAAACCCTAGTCCCTCCTGCTTCTAGCCCCATTGTCCCCAGCCCCTGCAAGTTGAGGTGGTCCGCCTGGTTTTTGATTGGGGTATTTATTCATTTTCGTTTTGGGAAAGAATGAGTTCTTTGTAAAATTCGATATCCGCCCTTTGTCAGGTGAATAGTATGCAGATATTGTCTCCTTTGCAGTAGGGTGTCTTTTCATTCTGGTAACAGGTTCCTTTGCTGCGCAGAAGCTTTTTAGTTGATGTAGTCCCCATTGTTTTGGTTCCTTTTGTTTTCCTTGCTGTTGGAGGCAGATTCCATAACACATCATTGAAGCTTATGTTGCGAATATTTTGCCTATGTTTTCTTGTATGTATTTTTTGGTTACAGGTCTTGCATCCAAGTCCTTTAGCCAATGTGAATAGGTGTTTGACCATGTTATGAGACAGTGGTCTAGATTCATTCTGTTGCCTGAGACCATCCAAAGAAGCTTCCTTGTTTCAGTGTACACCAGGCTCCTTTGTTGCATGATAACTATCCACATAGGTGTGGGCTTATTGATAAATTATTGATAAAATATCATTCTTAAAAGGACAGTCAATATTTCTGATAGTGGGAAAGCAATTGGGTGTGGAAAAGAAAGTGTGAGGTGAAGTAAAGGTTTCTTCAAAGATAGTGAATAGTGGCTCCAAGAATAAGAATATGCAAATTTATGACTTTACACTGAGAAAAATGTTTTTATATACCTTTAAGCTATTAGACAATATTTCATAAAACACAGTATTTTCTAAATCTGTACAAATAAGAGTGGGACCTTGAAGTTAGTTATGTCTGTGAGTAGATGAGGAAATTGAGAACCTCTCAGTAATGCATTTCAGTGGATCTGCCTGTTCTGCTCCCCACTGTCTCTGGTGCATCCTCTAACCCTCTACACCTCTGGCCTACATCCCAGTTATTGTAAATAAAAACAAACCTTAAAAGTAGAGTGAAATGTTGGTGAATAACTTGTAAGAATTAAGTGTTTGGGCTTCAGATGACTGCAAATTTCATTTTAATGTATCCTTACCATGTATGGTTTGCATAGCCATTGTTGAGATTGTTAATTTTTGTTACTATTCTTGCTGCAGTCTTTCTACTGCTCATGTTACCAGTAGGTCTTCATCTTAACCCAAAAGAACCATCAACAAAATCAGCAGAGACACGTTCCACACTCCAGGCTAAAGATCTTAGTCCTTTCACAAGAGTAATCATGAAGTATAGATGGTACTGTTAATCCAAACCTAATATTTATGTGTCCATTTCAATGTAATTATTGCAGCTTGTCAGTTGGGCATATTCTGTTTATTCTAAGATAGGTGAAAATACTTCTAATTTCCTTTGGGAAGTCAGACAAAAAAGCAAGTGCATTATAACAAGAATATATGGAGAAGTAAACTTGGAAAAGAGAGTATCTGTGAAGTTGGCAGAGTTCTACGTCATGTGGTTTAAATGCAAAAAGTCTGGGCAGCAGATAATATTTGCAAGGTAATATTCAAATAAAGGCATTAAAAGTTACCATAGAGGAAATTCTTTAAGTCATGATTTACTTTTTCAAATGGAATGAGTAGACCTAACCAGTAATAATAATTGTGCTTCCTTTCTATTATCTAGTGACATTTATAAATGTATTAGTCATGTATTTCTGAGGTAATATTGGGGTACCCCATCAGGTATTACCACCATAGTGCACCCACCACCAACTCACTCATGCTTCCTTTAAGTTTTGCTTTTAAAGAGGGATGTGACCCTCAGGAAGTCACTTCCCATTCTGCTGTGAGTTTGCCTCTTACCTCTTGTAGATTCTGTGTCTATTCATCCATTCCACTTCACAGTTACTTCAGTGGTAACAAAGGCAAGTAAGGACTTTTTATTAGTACCTGAAACTCTTGGGAGTGAATATTCCTAAATGCAAACTGTCCTTTTTAAAAAAGTTTCAAGCAGACGTACCTGGGATCTCAAAAGCTGATAAGTTACCCAGGGGCCCTTATGTAAAGGCAATGTTTTAGCCTTTAGCTACAAGTGCAGTAGAATGTGCCAGAAATTAATAAGATGTATCCATAATACTTCTTTCCATCTTTCATTTTTTATATTTCAGTGCAACATTCTTTGCTTAGCTTATATGCATTTTCATTGGGAAATTTCTCATGTGTTCTTCATTTTTGGATTGTAGAATTAGCAACTAACCTTGTTAATGGACTAAAATGAGGTCAAAGTTTTCTTAATAATGTAGTTGTATTTAAGAACTTCAACTGGGTTATTTTGAACTGTCTAGGCATAAACTTAGTAAAAAAAAGTACTTTGTGTTTTTTAAGAGATTTCCTGATAATGCTACTTGTCTTTTTTCCCAGGAGTCCTTATGTAATTCTGATTTTATTTTTTAAAATGATATTCATCTCCCTTTATTGGAAAATGTCACTTCATCAATCCTTTAACAGTAATCTCTTGCTGTGGCTTGACCTCCCTCTGTAACTTTTGTGACTTTACAATTCACCCTTTAAGTGGAACTGTCATTTTGGTGTGATCCTTGGTTTAATCCTGTTAAACTCTTGCAAGCATCCCATTTTATATATGTTGAACAGTTAGTTGAAGTGTAAGACACTTTCACAATCCATTTTTCATCTCTGAAGCTGCTGCTATAGAGTAGATTGACCATTCACTCTGAAATGGTAGGTTTCTGAGCAGATTGACATGCTTAAAATTGTATCATCATTCCTCTCATTCAATATACCTGCCATTTCTTTATCTGTTTCTACTCTTCACAGTCCCAAGTATGTCCTGAAACTCACCTACATTCACCCTAATTTCTGATGAATCTAAAAGAGATATCCTTTTATGTTGATGGAAGATAGAACATTGTGTCTGAAAATCATAGGCCTCATTTTCATTTTGACCTCATCATAGCTTGTGTGGATTGGGGGGAAAAATCATTACCATTAATTAGTTCTTTAAATAATAGCCAGTGATCCAACAAGCTTGATCAGAAAGATACGCCACAGTCTAGCTACCATCTGTCTACTACACTAAGTTTATTTTACACTGAGGATTAGAGGACTAAGATACATTAAGAACCTAATATTTAAAAAAAAAACTACCATTGAAGTTATTTCAAAGAAATAACGTGAATTAGACTTTGCATATGCTGTTTGGGTGTCTTTTTGTATAAATATGAAGCAATACATTCAGGCTTTTCAGTGTCTTTTTGTATAAATAGGAAGCAATACATTCAGGTTTTTCAATTTATACAAGTCTCAGTGTCCTTACATGAAAATGAGGCTAAAAATACTGCTCCATTTGAGTATTACTTTGAGGATTAATGCAGTCATGCAAATGTATCAGCAAAATATCTCAGGAAGTGAGTTTGCAGTAAATAGTAGTAGCAGTTGCTATAATTGTAGTGGTGGTAGAGATGATGAGCAGAAAATGTCCGGTTTATAAATAACTTGTATAATTTAAATGATCCCACCATTTCTAAGATGATGACATATACATACATACATACATATAGATTTAAAGGTGTGTGTGTGTGTGTGTGTGTGTGTGTACACTTGAAGGTGGTTTTTTGATCAAATGTTCAGGGAGGCCCTTAAAGTCCACTTAACCGGAAACAATAGCTGGTTGTCTTATTCACAAGGCTTGTTCTCTTATGCTGAAGTATTGTCCCTGCACACATTTATGCATTTACCATTTAGGGTTTCAGATCTTCAAAGGAAACCAGAATGAACTGGCTTTGACAATGAGCCTCAAAGAATAAATTTGTTAGGACAGTACTCCAAACTGATGTTCACTTAAAGCTTTTGAAATATAGCCTTTTAAAACATTGAGTGCTCTGGTGTAACATTGAGTGGCATGAACAAACAAAAGTCAAGAATAGTGGAGATGGTAAACTTCCACCCAGACCCAGAAATGAAGACCCATGTTCATACTTCCAGTCAGTTATCCTAGGTTGCACTTGGAAAATAAGGATTTCGGTGGCCTTAATCTTTTTCAAAAATCACTGGAAATATTGCTTGTCAACCACAATCCCACTGCCTAAGTATGTTAAATATTTTACTTGCATTATTTTATTGTTTGTTTTCATATCAATTTTAGGACATTTGTTTTTCATTAAGTCGTCCTTTAAGACATGATGATTGATTTGTTGTATTATTGAACTCTACTTAAATGCCTGGTTAAGTTAATTACTAATAACCTTTCTCATTTTACATGGATTACTTAGGGAGAATGATACCAGATGATGACTAAATTCTCATTTTGGGGGTCTGAGAATTCCAACTATTATACAAGAAATCTTGGTATTTTCCACCTGTACCTGTGATCACAGAAAAAGAGAGTTTCTACTACTTAAATTATTGTTTCTCACTATGTCCTGCTCAATTAACTTGTGGAATATGAGGTCATTTTAGATGGTGCATAAACTTTCTTTAAAATATGTATTTAAACTAACATTTATCCGCAAATGAAAATAATCACTTGTCCTCATGTTAACAAATACTATGGCTTAGGTTTTGATCTTATAATTTAGTATATTTAAAGAAAATATTAAATGAAAAATGGGTGGTATAGGCTTTGAAAATTTGGTAAAGGCAATATATAAATTTGCAACTACTGGTGAAATCAGAAAAAATGTCTTCAAGTATGAATTGGGGTATATTGAGTATGCTGGAAAGTTTGCCATATAGCCCTTTGGGAAAACGTGTGATTGGAGACCAGATGTGTATGTGGCTAGAAGATGAAAAGATAGAATCCTAAAGATGTGTTAGTGAAAATTGCCCTTAGAAAAAAATAAAGCCGTTCCCCTCATATAGAATGTTATTACTATGGCATTAGCACATAGTAAGCATACAAACAATCAATAGCAGCAGGGGACTTCACGGCCAAATAAACTAAGTTAAACAAGCTTCCTTGCTCCAGATATTATTTTGTCAGTGTCACGATGCTAACTGCATGCAAATCAACAGGAGGGGATCTAAAATTTGCTATTTCCTCAGTGCATTTAAATCACAGAGCTTTTCTTTTAGAAATTCTCTACTAGTACTTCCTAGACCAGAGTATTGGGAGCGATGGTCAAAGGAATAATGTTTGAAAAGACAGTGAAGAATTTTTTTTTTTAAATTTCTCAGTGGTAAGAACTAATTTTTATTTCCTCGTGCCTAGCTATAGTAACTTAAAAAAACACGAATGAATACTTGCAATCATTCATAAAATTTAATATATTATAGACAGATTAGGATGAGGTATCATCTTAATTGTGAAGTAAGTTGAATTACTCAGAAGAATATAAAGCAAACATTGAAAGTTGAGGTACTTTTCCTCTTATCTATGATCTTTAAGGCATGAAGATTGAGACTAATCTTTCCCCTATTACAGAGTTCACTATATTTGTACATTTAGTTAAAACGATGACTCCTTAGATTTGTCTGAATCTTGTTCAAGCCAACCTACCTTAAATTTTATTGTCATAAGAACTTATGCTCCTGGCAATTTAAAAACATTTCCTAAGTGATGAAGGATTTGCAAGTGTAAACTTAACTCTCAAATTTGGGTAAAAAATTTTGGCATCTGCCATTTTCCTCACAGTAATGCACATACATTAACCGAAGACACACATTTTTTTCTTTAAACTGAGAATAGCACTTTTGTTTGGAATTAACTGGTATTAGAAGTATGTCCCTTCTGGTGTCAACATGGTAAGATTTATCTATTGATCAAGTAGCATTCCAGAGGGAAAAGCTATTTCCAGAGGCAGACGCTCTGTTATACAAACTGTCATTCTCTTACTTCCTGGAGCCAGGAGTAACCCAGCTGCTAATTAAACTGGGATGAATTAAGGTAAATTGAATCAGTCTGCACATCTGCTCCAGGTCTACAAACAGGACCATGAAGCAGAGTAGTCACAGCTCACTTGACAAGTAACCAAAATAGTTCCAAAGAATCCAACACCTTAGTTTATGGGATCCAGAGGCAAGAAATTGAGAACGATCTGTGGAATGTAGTGTTACGTGTGCTACAGATGCCCTGTTGTTAGTGAATTTTGTGGTTGTTATTTCTGCCTTTCCTCCCCTTATTGCGAGAAAAGCTGTGTTTTTACCTATGCAGAGAAATACTCGCACAGTTCGGCGTATTTTCTTGATTTTTAGAAACTTGGGAGGATAAAATTTTGTGCCATCTTTTCATTTGTATATATAGCTATGAGTCCATTTTTTTTTCTTTTATCTCTTGCTTAATGCACTAGTATAACACTACTTGCTATCCACCTCTCCCTTCTTTCACCTTCTTCCTCCTCCTCTTTTTTGTTCTTTTGCTTTGTTTCTTTCCCTCCCTTCCTCTCCTTTCCTTCTCTCCTATCTTTGTACCATTCAAAATATTTCCTGAATGGGTTCACAGAGGTGAAATTCAAAATGTGGAAAGAGAATATACTTACATCTATAATATATAATTATTGGAAAGATCCTAATCAAATATCATAGAAAAATTTATATTGTTCATTTTCAGACAAAAGAATGCTTATTCTTATACTTAATTTTAAAATGATTTGGTATAAATTTTTTTATCACAATGAAATGATCTTGATTATGTTGTCTAGAAAATTAGATACTAAGTAATAAGCAAGAAGAAATATGTGCAATAAGAGTAATTTTTATCTTGATTATAATATAGTTATATCAATTGATTCAATTTATTTTTTTCTAGTAATCAAGTGCTAATGGCTATGCTAAGGTTGATGTGAGAAAGACAGAAAAGGAGAATCTGCATCAAAGTTGTCTGTGTCCTCCGTGGAATGGAGACATAGGCTATTAAATAGCAAGGAACAACGGTTATTTTTGTATGTCTGAAGCACGAAAAGTATTAGGACAACTGAGAGGAAATATAAGAGGTAGAAAATTATACTAATAGTGAACATCTTGAAGTCCAAGCTGAGAAATTTCCACTCTAAGTTTCACAGGGACACTAGCAGCCATCTTTGTCCTTCAGGAAAGTTTCTGACTGCATGTATTCCTCTTTGGCAGTTGAAATGCACATTAACCTATAAGGAGACCTATGAAGTATTTCAGTCAGAAATCTGCTAAGTTTAACGCAGCCCAACATTTCTTGTGCCCTTTTGACTAAGGATACTTTTCATGTGTAAACTTAGTCACATCCTATGTCAGGGCTTTGAGATGCATTCTTCTAAATGTGAGAAGCCACCAAAGTTTTTTAATAAGGATATTATCCCATCTCACATATGAAGACATGGATCCAAGAAGCAAAAGGGATATTTATGTTCATTTTTTTCCCAAGAAAAACATAGAGGAAAATGAATTAGAAATAAAGTGGACTCCTAGAAATAGGTGGACTCCCAAAATATTTTGAGAAGCCAGTCTAAGTTGGGCAGAATCTCTGCCTGGAATAGGAAAATTAGAACTGTTCGCTTCTGAGTATATTTGAACCTTCCCACATACTGGGTGCCTCTAGCCCTTGCCTCAGTTCCCACTCCATGTATCACCAGTCCTTTGCGTTTGGTGGGAAGGAGGAAACTAGGGCTCGGACGCTGAGTGGCCTGCCACGACCACATGGGTGAGCAGTAGCAGACAGGTCGCAGATTGTGAGTCTGGGCGGCTTCTGATTCGCTCCAGGTTTCTTTGAGTTATTAAGATTCTGATGTATCCATGGTTTGCTGACCTCCCATGGCCCATCTCTTTTCTAACTTAGTGTCCTTGTTTCATTGTTAGCTCGCTCCTCTTGCCACACGTTTCCTTACCAAAATATGCAGCATGTTCTATATTTTTTTTGTTTGATATTCTTTCTCCCAAGAAATTTCTGATTACTTTTCTCACCTCCTTTTACTTAACTTTTGTGACTGACATGTCATGCCATCCTTACCTTTCTTCTGCAGGAGTCCCTCTCCTCTTTTGCAAGCTAATGCTGCCAGTGTGCATAGAGCCATGCAGTACACTTTTACATATTTTTTTCTCACTTCTCCCTGCCTTGACTGTGTAAGTTCCCTCAAGGCAGGGAATAATAAGTAAAATGGACTCATATATTAGAATAGTATTTGCCAGGATAGTAAGTACTCAGTGGATATTTTGAGTGAACTAACATGTGTTTTCTCATTTCATCCTGATGCTCATCTGCTTCTTGTTCTTTCCCTGTTTTCATTATTTTAAAATTTATTTCTCATCTCTGTAGTCTATTACTATGCTAAAAAATCAGTATTTAGGTATTTTACTAAACTTGGCAGAGAATGAGGTATGACTGTGTGGAGTATAAAATGGAACCTGTGAGGGGTGTAAATGTGGGGCCCACAGAGCAGGTAAGGAGATCTGTCCAGTTGTTTCTCCCCTTTTAGACTGATAGTTACAAGTTTATTGGGATTGAGATAGGGAAATGAAATTTTCTATTAACCAAGTCACTTTAAGAAGAAGATGATTTTTAAGTTGGTTTGTGTTAAAGAATGTGGGTAGATGGGAAATAAAAAAGAAAGTGGCTCATTTTAGAGGGTTATATCTAGAGATGGATGTAAAAGGAACACAAAAGCCCAGTATACATGTACCATGAAGGCTCCAGGCAAGAAGTCAAAAGAAACTAATACACTCTCCCCCTCATATCAAAGAAATAAAAAGAAGCTAATACACTCTCCCCCTCATATCAGCAGTGACTAGATTTTTTACATTAAAAAAAAAAAGAAAAAGAACTTCTTACTAAAATATGCTGAATGTATTTTGAGAATTTCATTCTTATCACCTAGCATTTTCAGTACAATAACTTACCAGATAATTCATGCTTTCCTTTCTTAATCTGTGGTTGAGGCATTTTTATTTTTTTAATATCTGTATATTACCATTCCTACATTACTATAAATATTGACTTTGTTTAGATCTTTGTCTCTTTGTCATCAGTGATCTAAGAATAATAAAAGAACTTGTTATTTTTCCAGTCTTTTTTTTTGTGGTATCATTGTTCTTCCCCACTCCACATGGTTCAGAAGTATTGGCTAATAGCTCTTCACACTCCAAGGCACCCAAAGTCCCCCACAGTCTGTGGCACTGGCACTGTCTCTCACCTCACTGCCTACCCTCTGTCTCCTCTTTTTAGTGGCCTCAATTCTATAGTCAGACTCCGAGGGCTTGTTACTGGTTGGTTTCTTTCTCATCCTTGGGTTGCTTCTTCATTATTCCCCTGAGACGTGGCACCATCTGGTATTTGCTTCCAGTCATCTGCTTCTTTTCTTCTAATCTGTTTTCTGGGTTCATAAGAAACATCCTTCTATATGTCAGTAACCCAGTGGAGTCTGCCATCAGGGGAACTTCCAAGTGGGATATTCAAAAGTCTTAATAGCTGAGCTCTAGCTGACTTCTCATTCCCTTCCACAAACTCCTTTCCACAGACACTACCCAGTTTGCTCATAAAATTTTTTGTTTGCTTTTGAGAAGGACAGGTATTATTGTCTACTTCTGATTCTGTCACAATATTGATTCACTTTTCATTTCAACCTAGAATCAGAAATAATAGCGTTTGTGTGAGTGTCTTTTTTTCCCCTTGTAGATTTGTTTTTAGGGGTCATGTGGATTTTAGTTTTGTTTTTTTTTTCCCCTTCACAATGTTTAGAATTTTGCCTTCTATACTTATCAAGCTCAGTAACAACTTTGTCTTTGCTAAGTTATTGTTGCTGCATACTTAAAACAACTCACTGTGCTCACTGATTTTGAGTTCAGACATTATCTGTGTTTTAAAACGTTTAGACCCTCAGTTGAGAAGACCAAAGAGCTGGGGTTTGTATTAAATCACGTGGCTGGATCCTGGACTGATATAACTCAGAGAAAGGTGCACACACGGGTGTCTCAGTGGTTTAGCTCCCTCACAACATGGTGTCCTCAAAGCAGGCTTCTCACTGCAGCTTTAAGTACACAGGTATCCTCAAACCTGGAGGAAATCCCAGGGCCTTTTATGACCCTGTCCAGAGATCATTTCACATCATTTCTGTCTTATTCTGTGGCTTGAAAGTAGTTACACTACTGTCCAGATGCAGGGGGAGCATGCAGTCCTGCTCTGATGGGTGTGTTTGTTGCTACTTAACTGCTCTTTTGAGGTCGATACTCTTGGGTGTGTATGAAAATGACTTCCTGTGAAAAATGGCAATGGACAAATTCCTATAGTCAGTGGATCCAGTCCAGTAATGAGATTCTTTTTTCTTCCCTAAATTGCTATGTCTGCAACCCAATGAAGACAGAACAACATGGACTTTGGAGTTAAGATAGTATTGGATTCAAATCCTTGGTCATGTAATTTGTCAGCATGTGGCATGAGCAAATTATTGTACATATCTAATGCTCTAGTTACTCACTGTGCAATGGAGATAATAATATCTCAAGGCATTGGAGCAGATAATGCTCACAAAATAAAGTGTCTGCACCAAAGTTTGCTTGAAATAAACTTGGTCTTTGGTCTTTTTTCCTCAAATCATGTCAAGTTATCTTGACACAGACAATCTTCCTATGAGGAGCAAATATTTGCATTTACTCGAGTAGACAAGGAATTCATTGGGAGCGCTAGACAAAGAGAAGACAAGGGGTTCTAAGCAAGGCACCGCCTGGGGACTGTCACTAATTTCATTTGGCTGGAAAACAGACTCTGGGCAGAGATAGAAAAGGGCTAAATCCAGAGAAATAGGCACGGGTAGCACTTCAATTTTCCATTTCACTTTATTTTTCTCTTTTCCTATACTTATCTCAACTGACAATGACTGCAATTCTGTCTAATGGAAGTCCCTGTGGCCCTCACTGAAGTGACATGGCAGGGGGCTCCTCTGTGGCTGCAGTGCCAAGCAGATGAGTTTTCTCTTTGTTCTTCTATTAACTTCTCCACATCACAACTCTGTGGGAAAGAGCATCTGCAGGGTGCACTGAATATTAATCTCAGATCAGCAAGCTGATCAGGGAAGGAATATGCCAACTTAGAGACACCCAGGAGGAAAATGACTCCAATTAATGTGACAGCTTATGATTATTTATGCTATTATTTTTGTTTTTTATTCCTTTTAAAGGGATTGATAACTTCATTTGAAACTGGAAGCAAATAAATTTGACCTGTAAGGAAAGAGTTGAATAATGATTTTGCAAGATGTATTTCAAGTGGCGCTAAGAGGGCTTTTAATTATTCAGGGTTGGAGTTACCATGGAGCACCCAGAGAGGCCCTGCTTAACTCCCCACAGGAGGGAGATTGCCTTTTAATGGGATTAGTCAACATCATCACCAAAGTCACATTGTCTCCTCGTTATGCTACACACATAAAATAATTATGCTATACCTGTATAGTATTCAGAAGTAACTATGAATCCCATGTATATGTGTGTATTGATGATATACATGTAAGTTGATAGGAAATGTGTAAAGGAAAATGCTAATGTTAATATAGTGCTTATTAATTGTCAGGCTTCACACACATATGTATATGTGTATATACACATACACACACACAGCACAAAACATATGTATGTATGTATATGTCTATATATCTGTCTCACACATTTAATCCTAGTATGGATGCTATGACAGGTAGGGTCTTTTGTCATCCCTACTTTGCAAATAAGGAAACTAAGGCATAGAGAGATTAAGTAACTTGCTCATGGTCACACTTAGAAGTGGCATAACTGATATTCAAACAAAGGCACTGTAGTTCCAAATGGTGTATATCTCTGCGTAAGCTTGTGTGTGTGTGTGTGTGTACACGCTCATGCTCATACACACACTGTAGTTCAGCTGGTTGGCATATGGCTAATAAATATCTAGCAAGGTAGATACAGATGAAGATAAAGTTAGATTGGCAAGTATAGGCGTAACTGCTAGGGTACATGTTCTTTGACCTTTCGGTATTATACTAAATTTAAAATAGACATTTGAAATAGATCACTAGATATGAAGATTTTAAATGCTATTTTATTGAAGAGACATTTAATATGTTCTGTGCATCAGGCAGTGAATTATGTCAAGCTTAAAACAAAGAAAATATTTTATAGTCTCTGGAATTAAAATAAATTCCAACCTTTTATTCTAGTTTGCCTTCCTTTCATCCTAAAATTCATTTAAAAAATATAGAAGACCTTGAGACGTTTCTTATTTTTCAACATTTACATATCTACCAGGAAGTTTAGCATTGTGACTTATAGAAGAAGACAGTTGCCAAATATTTATATGTCCTTGGCATTTATACCTTTCACAGGGTCTGATGATGTGGTGGACATTTAATCTCACATGTCCACAGAATCTGCATGAACTGATGCTAGACCAGTGCAGAGGGAGGGATGGAGAAAGGATAAATATGGACACTTTCTCTTTGACAAATTGAGCCATTTAATACCTTTCTTTAAATTATTAAAATTGCAGTAAAATATCATAGTTAAAAAAAATCCTTCTAATTGTTCCACCTGGGGAGAGAAGAATTTGGAATCTTTGTTCTTTCACTCTTTTCTGCGACTACTGGGGGTTAGTCTCTGGTCTGTCACACTCTGCAAACATGCCAGGGAAGCCTCAGCAGTGCTTGCTATAGGAAGCGGCCGTAGGTATGAGAGTGAGGAGTCCTGGGAGACATGTGAGGCACTGACAGGGTTTGCTACATACTTCTGCGGCGTATCCTGCCCAGCCCTGCACAATGCCTGCTCGTCACATCGAGTCTTTGGACCTTACACTGGTCCTCCTTCGGGAGAGATATACTTCACTAAAAACAAATACAAAATATAACATCTTACAGTCTTTTTCATGCCTGAGTTCATTTAATTCTTAAATAATATCCAAATTCCAATTTTAGTGGCAATGATATGGTACCTAAACAGTTTGTGTTTCCAAGGATTATTAAATGAAGTATTAAAAGCAAGACTACTTCAACTGGAGGTACCCACCCCAATACCTTTCCTCTAGGGACTAAAGTGTTTCCTTTAGATTGGCTTATACCCAGACCTTGTAGCCTCAGCCAGTGTGGAAGGGAGGGCATCATCTGTGGATATCAGAGCCTCCATCCAAGATGTCTTCAAAGATGATAGGTCTGCTTGGTTGAGAAACAATCCAAAAGGACACCTGTACCCCTATGTTTATTGCAGCACTGTTGACAATAGGCTGAAAACATTCTTAAACGCGAGAACAAGACTTTCTTATGGAAGTCCCATGGAAAGAAAAATCTTGTTAGCCTCTGGTGGAAGCCTGTAAGGCCCGCTGGTGTGAAGTGTGTGAGAAGATAGGGAAGTGACAGAGGTTGAAGTGACCTGGTTCTCATGTAGTCTGCCCTCAGTCAGCTGTGTGGCAGGGGTCACACCACTTGTCCTCAGGAACCCTTGCTTCCCCAAGTAAAAATGGAGATCTTCATACTTAAAGTGTATTCTGAGACTCTGAGAAGTGACATTCCATTAAAGTAGTGCATTGCTTTACAAATGTGAATGATTTTATGTGTTCTTAGAGAACCCAGCACTTTGGAATATTAGCGAAGAAGGCCATGGCTATCTAGACTTTCCTGGATGGGATTGAACTTCCTTAAATGCCACCTTCCTGGTATGCCCCTTCTCCCGCTCCCTCCCTGGCTTCCTCCTTCTCCTGCTCCTTTGCTTTAACAACTACTTTCCCTGTCTGCTGATTCTGCACTCTGCAAGAGAAACTGACTTGCCATCTCACACACCTTGGAGGGTCATCACTCTGTTTTCCAAGGAAAACAATTACTTGCCCAATTAAAGTGAACCAACTTGGAGGAAATAATAGCTGAAATGTGCAGTGATTTTAGTGTATACTGAGGAAGGAATGGTTTGAATCTTTTCTTGAGGTCAGTGTGCTTAATGGGTTCAAAGTCAGCCTGGCAATTTGCCTCCAATTTATAGTCAGTAAATTATAGAAGTTGATCATCACACATACTTATCAGCTCACCAATACAGAGAAGCCAGTGACAATTTAGGAGGGAGATAGCATATAGATAGATAGATAAATAGATAGATAGATAGATAGATACATACATACATACATACATACATATATATACACACACATTACATTCTTTAGACCAAATTGTTTCTTAACATTTATTTTTCCCTAGTTAAGTTTCAGTTTATCTGAGAGTCTGTCAGGATGACAGAAACTCATTTAGAATCCATGAAGACAGCTGACAGAAAGTGCATTAAAAATTAGATTTTGAATTCAAAGAATGAAAGCTTTAAATCACTACAGCCAAGTCAGTGAGACAAGATTGATACCAGATGCTATTTTGTTCATGTTATTAAGGAAGTATTCCAGCCTTGAAGAGACCTTGTCACTACATAGCTTCTGTCTGTGTAAATAAGAAGGAAGTTAATACATCTGGTGTCAATGATAAAAAGCATCCAGAGCCTCAAATCAACAGGCTGCATCATCTGAGGAAGGTACTCAAACTTGGTAGGTCCCTGAAAGGTCATACACACCCATTACATCTTTGTGTACATGAGAACAGAAGCACCACAGGAGATGCTTGGTAGACATGTTGTAGATGTGTGGACTCTTCAAAGAGTTGGTCTGAGCAAGGGCTCACACATCCTCTACATAGGCGGCTTTGAGAAAGACACTGGACCACTTGAATCATCCCTGGGAAAGCCATGCGTGCAGTCCGCAGGTTGGTTTAGCCGCCACCCACCTCCCTGGAGCATAGCCCTGCATTCTTTTGGAACTACTCCATCCCAGTGTATGTATTCGAGATGGGATTTTTCCATTCAGTTATTCTGCTCTCCCAAGGGACTTAATGTCCAAACTTAATACAAACTATGTCAACCAGCCTCTCTGGATGAAAGCCTCTTCTATGAACAGTCACAGAAATTTAGCACAAAAAAATTAGACTTATCTTGTTACGATCTTCCTGAAGACATATCAATTTGTCCTATTTGCCCAAACCTCTATAACTCCCCTGGGTTTGCCTCTTCCAATGTCTGATATTTTTTATCTTCTCCATCTCCCTATCAGCTTCCTGAAAACTTTAACACCCATTTTAAATTGGATTGCAGCAGTCTCTGTTGCTGTCAATTAAGAAACTATAGCTGGTGTATTTGTACATGTAAAATGTGGATGTGAAACTTTACACTGAAGATATTATAGTTTTTCGTAAAATATTATAGCTACTGGCATTGACAGTAAAACTTAAAAGGAGCCCAATAACTATTGTTTGTGGGGTTTTAAGATCTACTCTACATAATTGCACTTTTATTCCTGGCTTCTGTTGTGATGCTTGATGAGATCCATGAGTCACATGCTCATTCTCTTCAAGGAACCTTCCTCTGTGTCAGACACCTTCTGATTCTTTGATCCTTTTGAGGTGTCAACTCAGTGTTACCAACTGTACCCTTGATTTTCTCTGCAGAGCACTCTGTGCTAACACACTATGAACTCCTAGTTTGGGTGTATCTTTTACACTCCAGACAGCCTGACAATTTCCAGATTCATTGAGACTTTGTTCACCTTCAGCAGTGTTTCCTCAATATGTGTCCTCACCCACTCACATTTTACTGTCAGCAAAAATAACCACAACAAAAAATTGTGTTACACCTTCAACACAGTCCTTGGAATTCTCAGCAGAATGCCCCAGTTCATTTCTTACAAATTCTGTTTTCTACATAGTTGGAGGACAGAAACCAGCTGGGCTCTCTGTCACTGCCTAACAAGTGCATGATTCCCTTTCCTCTAGTTCCCAAAATCACATCCCGCCAGTTCCTTCTGACATCTCGGCAGCAGCTCTTTTAATATTTATATTTCTCCCCACATTCTGTTTATGACAATTTGTGTGTGTACTTTAGGATACTCTAGACTCTCTCTCATGCACTTAGCTTCCTTTTGAGCTCTCAGCAGCAGAACTTTTAATGCCCATACTTCTAACAGCAACCTGTTTAAAGCAATCACCCTTTTCCATCCTGCACCTCAAAATTCTTCCAGCCTCTGCTCATTACCCAATTCTAAAACTGCTTCTACAGTTTAGGCATTTGTTACTGAAGTACACCATTCACGGTGTCAAAATCTGTCTTAGTTTCCTGTGGCTATTGTAATAAAGTACCACAAATGTGGTGGCTTAAAACAACAGAAATTCCTTGTCTTATAAATTTATGGAGACTGGAAGTCTGTAATCAGAGTAACTGCCCTGGTGTCTGGGGTCCCTAGGTTGTACTCCTTCTGGAAGCTCTAGGGAGACTCTTTCTTACTTACCATCTTCTAGTGGGAGGTGGGCTTCACTGGATAGTGGCCATATATTTTAATTCTTACCTCTGTAGACACATTCTCCTTTTCTTCTGTGTTTAAATCTCTTTCTCCTTTTCTCTTACAAGGGTTCCTGTGACTATATTTAAGGCCCATCTGGATCTTCCTATTTCTAGATTCTTAACTTAGTTACATATGCAAAGTCTTTTCATTTTTCAGTCATATAAAGGAATACTCACTAGAACATGGGTAGCTTTTGGGGGGACTCAGTTTATCACATGCTTACCCTAACTTTGGTTCTGTTTAGTTCAATTCAGAAAAATCATTTTTGTAACTGGCTCGGATGTATGACACTTTGGAAATACTAAATTTTGTTTACCAAAAGAATTTTATGTAGGAGGATGCATAACATTTACATTCTAAATTTTGTTATGGGACTTTTGTTATGGGACTTTATGTACTCAAAGTTACTTTTGTTAACTTCCATGGAATAAGGCAGTAATTCAGTGCACACAAACACACACGCACCTGTGTCTACATAAGTTATTCTTCCGTAAATCTTCCTGTTAAAATTTTAAATTTTCTAGAAATCACTTTAGAGTATGAATTAGTCTGCAGCAAATACTGCAGGAGTTCTTCGATACAAATTTTATTTGAATATGATCGTTTATTTCATTGGAGATTGGGCACTCTAATACATGAGTTGGAAATTGCATAGAATTTTGCCTTCCACACAGTTGAGCATTATTACATTCAAATGCTATAGACAATAAAGGACTGTATTCTAATATTTTTCCAGTTTCTTCCTTGCCAAATAATTGATGTAACT
Organism: Condylura cristata; assembly: GCF_000260355.1. NCBI lineage: Eukaryota > Metazoa > Chordata > Mammalia > Eulipotyphla > Talpidae > Condylura > Condylura cristata. Next base: position 23,383,109 of record NW_004567129.1, on the reverse strand, counting down.
TCTTAAATTATGTGGGCTATTTAGTTGCTTTTCTATCTGAATCTGAAATGTTCTTCATTTCTTTCAATATACAAACAGTATGTGAGTTTCTCTTCCCACAATTCTCAGAAGGTGTATTAGTTTCCCACTGTCGTTGCACCAGTTTGTTGTAAACATAGTGGTTAAAAACAACACAACTGTATTTTCTTACAGCTCTGGAGGGCAGAAGTCTAAACTTGGTTGTCTCTTTCTGGAGGCTGACAGGGAGAATCCTTTGTGTGTGAAGCCTGTTTTACAAAGATCGCCTAAATTCTGTGACTTAGTGCCTGATCCTTCTCTTTTCTTCTGTCATCACATTGCTTTTTATGACTCGTGGCCTGCCTGTCTCCCTTTTATGAGAACTTTGTAGTTACAGCAAGACCAGCAACATCCCTAACTGAATCACATCTGCAGAGTCCCTCTTATCATGTAAGGTGACACATTCCTAGACTCTGGCGATTTGGATGTGGGCATCTTTGAGTTGACCACTATTCACCCTACCACTTGGGGCTTGGTAAATTTTTAGAGCCAAACCTTTAGTACTAATTCTCATTTTCTGCTAACACAAAATGTCAAAATTGCATTGAAATATATGAGGGTGGGGGGGTTGGTCCTATATTTTAAATCTGTATTACAGTGAAGAACAACTTTCAAATAGAGTCTGAGAAAAGCAGAAGCCTTCATTGGGCAGAAGCAGAGTACATGCTTCTCTGGGGGTGGTCGATTAAACACCCATCTTAACTGCAGAATTGCTCACTGTTCTAAGTTTCTGTTTCAAGCTTGTGTGTGATCCATGGCCTTTTGGTGAGTGGCCGTGAAAGGGAGAGAGGAACATTTAGAACAGAAGTACTCTTTGGCTCAGTGAACTTGAGGGGAATGATCAGGAGAGATGACCCACAGGTAGGTCTCTACCCAGAGGAGACATGGTGTTCCCTGTCTTTAGGAGCGCGATGGAGTGAGTGCTATGCCGGGAGGTGCTGTCTGGGATGTGGCGCCGCTTTGGGGAGGTAGTGGCGTGGGCCAGCTCCCGTCACCTCTGGGTGGTAATGAGCTCAGTTTGTTGACCTCTAAAATCTCTACCAGTGCTAACCCTGAAGGATTAGCCTTGACATTTACTGATGTTGCTTCTCTAGCTTAATCTTTAACACTGTTGGGAATATTAATTGTAAGCACTGGGAGAAGAATGTATTTTAACAACTAACAAAATTGCTACTTCTGAGAAAGTGGTGGAGAAGTATTTATTAAAGGTATCTTGCTTATAGCAATAGGAAATGTCAGCAGAGGGGGAAAAGTGAATTAAACAGTTAAATATTTTGTAATCTGAGGCTGAAAGATGCTACCTGAGTAGAAACTGTTCATTTTAAGGGGAAATTCTACACTTTCAAATCCCATCAGAACACTATGTTCTGCACAGATTTTTACCAGTTAAATGACTACAATATATAAATATTAAGATTTATTTATGCATACAGTACTGGGGTACAGGCCAGAGATGCAGAGGCTGTGAGAGGATTCACCAGAGACAGAGTGGGAAGCAGAACAGGCAGATCGACGAAGTACACTGCTGACGGGAGCAGCAGTCAGATCAGGAGAGGTCTGCCACACCATTTGGGTCACCTCTGGGGCAGGCAGGGATCGAACTCATGTTTAAGTGGCTTTAGCTTCTTAGTGCTGTGCTTTAACTTGCTGCGCCACCAGGGAGAGCCCTACATGCCTATATTTAATGGAAAACATCCAATTGCTGAAAAATGATGAGTGATTTTGGGATTATTGAAATGTATTCATTGATGACTATTAGAGATAAAAAAAAAACAGTGCCTTAAAATATGAGTAAAAATCACTTTGGTATGGTCAAGATTCGGAAGTATCACTAGCACACTTCTATAAACCTATATTTGTTCATTGCATTTATTCCTTCACTGACTCAAGCAACAGTGTATTTGTTGAGTAGATACGCTATATTAACAACGTGTTTCTCAGATTCCCCACATCCACATTTTGCTCTTCTCCCTCTTTTGCTGTGAACGTTCTCTCTCTATAGGTTGCCATTCATTCTGAGATTTTGATAAAGCTGCCATTTTGCAGGACATGGACTCTGACTTCCTGAGAACAACAATAACTTAGGAAAAAGGGGAAACAGAAATTCCACTTCCCTTCTTTTTCTTGTGTTGAGTCTCAGATAAGGAAGTTTCTGTACTGAATCCTTGGGAAGTTCCACACGTCTAGTGACTCTGCCAGCCGGTTGCTGCTGTGACTCTGCATCTCGTCTGGAGCTTAGGTGGCATGTGTAAGCCTTACTCACAGACATCTTTATTTGCTTTCACTGCTTTTGTTTGAACCTCTCAGAAAAATGTTGGCATCTTAATCTTTACTTCAGTCTCTGTTTTCTGGGAAATTATCATTTTATACATGAAGTAGTTAGATGAAGGTAAATTGTCTGTGTTGACTTGCACAGTCAGTAGAACATCAGGATTTGGGATTAAATTTAGTTCGAAGTGTAATGAAGTTTAAAGGGTAACACACAATTGTAATGCCTATAGTTTTAGAGTAATGAATTATATTTGGCCAACAGAGCCCAAGAAATGTTTAAATTAGGGAATAGCCTTTTTCATAATATAGTTTTAATATAATCAAGTTCAATATCTGTTTAAATTATATTGAAATTACAAGGAAGATTTGTAATATAAGTCAATAGATTATAAGTCAATTGACGTATGTTGTAAGAGTGCCTTTCAGGGAATTTCACATTTATGAGGCAAAAATTGATCACAGATATTAAAGTTTTTAGTAATAACTTTCCTTCTTTGGGACTTCTGTGTGAAAAAAATACAAAAATTAAAGATTGTAATCTTTTCTACAGATGCTAAAGTTCACTAAAAACAAACTATTATAAATTTATCAAAGAAGATTACTCTCCTAAGTGGTTTTTGAAGCTAAGATAAATCTTGATGAGGTTTTAAAAATTGGTGTCTTGTCAGTCAGGTAATTACAGACGTGTTTTTACTTTGGGTGGGACAAGCATTTACCTGATCCATTCTGAGAGATTCTTCAAAGATAGTGCTCGAAATTTTGCATCCTCTCATCCTCCTGGGATAATCTTTAAAAAAAAAAAAAATCTATCCTGTAATCACTATTTACCACAATCAGTCAATATTAAGTCTCTGTAAAAAGGACAGTAACTTATTGAACCATAATTCAAAATAACTCAAAATTTAATTTTATTTTAAAAACACTTTAGTTAATTGTAATTAATGTTTGACAGTTTGAAAGACGTCTGTTATATTAACATGATGGTCTTCCTGCAAGCGAAAATCAGAGTTGAACTTGGGCATATCGTAAATAAAGGAAAAAAAATTCCATTAAAAACAAGTAGCTTCTGCCCTCCCTGGTGGTACAGCGGGTTAAAGCACAGCACTAAGAAGCTTAAGCCACTTCCGCATTGGGTTCGATCCCCGCCTGCCCCAGAGGTGACCACATGGCGAGGCAGACCTCTCCTGACCCGCCTGCTGCTCCCCTCAGCAGTGTACTTCGTGGATCTGCCTGTTCTGCTCCCCACTCTGTCCCTGGTGAATCCTCTCACCCTTCATATCTCTGGCCTGTACCCCAATTCTGTATGAATAAATAAATAAATCTTAAAAAAAATGTAGGTTCACTTTTTGTTCAACAAATAGGATCTTTTTTCCCCCTCTTGACCCATTAATTACTGAAGCATATATGTTTCTTTAAGGGAAGAGTATATTTCCTGTTGGTTCATTATGGACTTAGTGCTGATGGAGGCAGTTCTGTTCTGTATCTTACAATTTAAAGTCATTGATGTACTTTACAATTTCATGCAGGGCTTCATTATCAGCTTTATTATACTGGAGGTCACTTAAATTCTAGATTACTGCACAAGTATTTTAAATAAATGAATGAATGAATGAGTGAAACAAACTCTTAACAAAACAGTTTGTCATGCTCTTCATTCCTAAATTCAGTTGTTCTTGGCTGAGGGATAACTGCTAATTTCTGAAAGTATTTTGGGTTGCTACAACTGTGGAGAGGGAGTAGCAGCCAGAGATACAGTACTGAAAACACTTACAGGAAATTCACTCTCCTATGTAGCCCAACAGGTCAATATTGTTGAGACTGAGAAACCCTTATAAATGAATAATAAAAATCAAAAATATTTAAAACATCAATACTGTTTGCACTATAGGGAGTAACTCTGACACACAAAATATACAGAGGTAAATGCCAGCAAATATCCTTGCATTTCCTCTCTATTTATTCCATAGATTTACCATTATGAAAGGTTGGTTCTGAAGGGAGCTCTGTGGGTCATGTTCTGAACCAACTTTAGAATGACTGATTTTGTAAAGGATTTATTTCACTGTGTGTTTGTTTCTCCCTGTTCAAAAAGAAAACTGAAATAAGGACACTAATTCAGTGCATTAGAAAAAGTAAAGGGTAGGGTGGGCCCTACTTGGTGCACAGAGGGTTAGCATGCAGCACTGCAAGAGAGCTGCAGTCACTTCAGTGCAAGTTTGATCCTCGCCCTGGAGGTGATCCACATGGCACAGCAGAACTCTCCTATCTCGCCTGCTGCTCCCCTCAGCAGTGTACTTCATTGATCTGCCTGTTCTGCTCCCCACTCTGTCTCTGGTGAAGCCTCTCACCGCCCCTGCACCTCGGCCTGTACCCCAGTTCTGTATGCATAAATAAATAAACCTTAAAAAACAAAAATGTAAAAGGAAAAGGTTACCATACGAGAATAATTATAAACTGGGATAATGTTAACACACAAAGATACACCCTTGCTAAAATCGGGTGATCTGATCGATGAACATAAAATTCATGTTAAAATTGGCAATCAAAGCTAACTGCCTAATTCTGTTCTGGGTTAGTTTACATGTACTGGTTTGTTCAATTGTGAAAATAATTCTAAGTGCTACCTAGCCTTCTGTGTTGCAGATATTAAAATGAAGAAACAGGTTTCAGAATCTAACCACACTCACTAGGTTGATATTATGACTGGTCTTATTTTCATTTTTGTTTATTTATTTTTTATAATTAACATTACTGTTTAAAACACTGTATACGATCTAGGGGAACATGTTCAGTCTTCCTCAGGTGTATGTCACCACAGTTCTTTACTTTAGATCACTTGGCCCTCTCCCCTCTGTTTTCATGCCCTCTCTCCCCACTATTGTAATTCATTATTTCTGTAGTCTTATTCCCACAGTGCACTATTATCCATTTGTTTTTGAAGATTTATTTATTTGTGTATACAAGAACTGGGGTACAGGCCAGAGGTGTGGTGGGGGGCGGTGAGAGGATTCACCAGAGACAGAGTGCAGAGCAGAACAGGCAGGTGGAGGAAGTACCTGCTGAGGGGAGCAGCTGGTGAGGCAGGAGAGGTCTGTCAACTCCATGTGAGTCACCTCCCTGGCCAGGGATCAAACTTAGGCTGTGTCATGGCTGTGGCTAGCTTCATCATGCTGTGCCTAACCTGTTGTGCCCCCAGGGAGGGCTTCTTATCCATCTTTTTAACAACTCCCTTAACATGCTTCAACAGTGCTAACTATGGTCCTACTTGTTTGGAATACTTCTCTGTATGCATCATGCATTCAATCTCAGATCCTCTTTCAAGTATCAAACTAAAAGTTCTTCCTCACAGAAGAATAAATACCCATTCCATTTACAGGAATTATTATTTATTCCTTTTAATTAAGCTTTGTGGGAAAGATGCTGAGAGCATTTCCTCCCAAATCTTCATTGCTGAAAAGAGCAGTAAACTCTTTGCTTTTAAGTATGTGGTTTGGCAAGTTGAATCAGATTCATCTCGGTAGTCTTTTGGTGCTGGCTGGGTTTACTGATAGATATGTGACTGTTTGGGAAGCTTAACTGGCCATTAGTTGGCTTAATGAAGATAGCTGGGCCATGTATCTCTTGTCATCCAGCAAGTTAGTTCAATTAAGGGAGACTGAACAAGTTTTCTAGGTGAATGGCTACATCAGCTGAGACCTGACATAGTGTTACCTATGTAGCTTTCTGCTTGTTAGAACCATGCACTGAGACAGCATGATTCAAGGTGGGGAGAAGCAAATCGTACTCTAGATAGGAGGTGTCGCACTCGCACTGAAAGGGTTCTGTGACTAGGTAGAGAAGTAGTTTTCACTTTAACCAATCTACCTGGTCTACCTAGATATCCTGTAATCTTGAAGTCCAGCTTCTTTTTTTGTAGAGAAGACCTGACATAAAGGTTTGATGTAGAGTGGTTATTTTCAATTGTAAAGTTACCTTTTGTTCTTGGCTAGCATGATTAAAAAAGGAATCTGGGTCATGACTCATCCACTGACCTGATTGCAATTACTTTGGTTCTTAAATCAATATTAGTCTGTTTCTAAGAATTAGTAGAATAATCTGTCTAAAGTAACATATTTCAGAGGTGAGTACCCATCAGTGTGTTATGCACTTGAAATAAATTTCTTTTAGGAGGTTTTTAAATGTTCCTGGTGCTCTCACTGGCATTGTCTCTCAAAGTTAGAACACATATACCCTTTGGTCAGTTTCACTTCCAGTAACTGATTCAGAGTGAACAAAAATAAGTTCACAAGGATGTTCACAGCATTGCTGTATATAAAATAACCTCCACTTAGTTGGTGTTCTTTGGGAATTTTCTGAAATCCATAGTGTTGGAATTCCACATAAAATGGATATGTAGATGGCCAAGAGAAAACTTACAGGAACAGACATGCTAATGAGAAGAAGAGTACTATATTTGAAATCAGAATAATTGAGTTTTATTTCCAGATATGTTATTTATTACTTGTGGTTATATACTTACTACATATGAACTTGCCCCTTCATTCACATGTTTATGATGTCTCATGGCTTAGTAATTATAATGATGATGATGATGATGATGATGATGAAATGGGATAGTACATTAAAAGTAACTAACATGAGGTTGCTCCCATCTAAAAGATAATTAAAAATTATCACATAACATTTAAAAATCACTAAACTTGCCATAAAAGTGACTACTTTTACTAAAATGCATTGTATCCATCTTAAACAGAATGACATAGAAAATACTTTGCCTCTATTAACTGAATTCAGGATAATCTTTTGAAAAACAATAATATATTATTTCCTAAGAGAGTAAAGATAGAAGCCCTCCTTGGTGGCAAAACGGGTGAGGACTCCACACTGCAAGCTAGCCACAGCCACTTCAGTGCAAGTTCAATCTCCGTTCCCAGAGCTGACCCACATGGTGCAGCAGACCTCCCCTGTCTCTCCCGCTGCTCCCCTCAGCAGTGTACTTCATTGATCTGCCTGTTCTGCTCCCCACTCTGTCTCTGGTGAATCCTCTCACCACCTCTGCACCTCAGTTCTGTATGCATAAATGAATAAATCTTAAAAAAAAAAAGGAAGATGGTGATGGATTGTGAAGTCTTCTTTTCCCTTAATGTCTCATCTATAAAAATTCATTTGTATAATTTTTGTACTAATCTGTTCTTCTGTGACATTTAATTTCTTAAAATATTGGTACACCCATCTCTAATAACTAGCATCTTGTGTTTGACACTGAACGTATTTTCTAGGCTAAGTCATCAAATGGAATCTATTACCAAAATTGTGGCAAAAGCGGGAGCACATAGGTTCTGAATGAATAGCTAAGAGCTTCTCCTTTAAGAAGAGTATGAGGAAAAAATACATAGCAGTTTGTATGTATATGTATATGTGCATGTGTGTTTTTATCTGTCTGTCTCTCCCTCACCCCCTCCCTCCGTCCTTTCCTCCTCCCGAAACTCTGAAACTCTTGTAAATGTCTAAGTGATAAGAGAACTAGGAGAGCTTTTGTTCTAATATTTGGTCTTTGACTGCAGTTTCTTGCAGAGGATTCCCAAAACACTTGCAGTTTTCTGGAAAATAGCAGTGTCATTTTATTCTCATGTGGCTACTCTGTGTGGGCTTATGGGTAATTCTTCTATGGGACTGGTCACTGGAAAGGCCAGTCCTTGATTAGAAGCTTGACATTTTCAGTTCTGCTCCCTTTCGCTTCACCCTGCCTGACTTCTCCAGAGAGGGGAAGAGGTTGGCACGGAGGTAACAGTGGATCAGGCCGAGGTGAGGAAGCCTGCATGGAAAGCCTAATGTGGGGTTGGAGCACTTCTAGGTGGGTACACATGTACGTGCCACCTAGACGGAGGTGACATTCCCCAGATCTGTGGGGACAGAAGTGCCTATGCCTGAATCCTCCCAGACTCACTCTCTGTATCTCTTCACCAGGCTGTTCATTCATATCCTTTCCACATTCTTTGATCAACTGGTATACACATGCAAGCGTTTTCTGAGTTCTGTGAGCCTCTCCAGTAAGTGACCAGAACCTGAGGAAGGAGTGATGCTGACTCTCAGATGTGTAGCAGCTGATTCAAAACGTTTGGACTTGTAGTTGGACTTTGAAGTCAGGGGAACAGTGTTGTGGGACTGAATTTTTAGCCTGTGTGATCTTATTCCCAGATTAGATAGGGTCAAAATTGAGCTCAGCTGGTCTTGAAGAGAATTGTTTGGCTAGTGTACTGCTAAGGGGAGCAGCTGGTGCGAAAGGTGAGAGATACTGGGGTGCCTTATGTGGGTCAGCTCCCTGGCCTGGGATGGGGAGGGAGGGGTTATAGGATAACACTAAGACTTAACCCCTACACCACCAGGAGTCCCTGAAAGCAGTTTTACTTCTTGAAGGATTTACTTTCTTTGTTAATATGG
>NW_004567129.1:23355035-23374240 GCF_000260355.1 Condylura cristata | reverse complement strand
TATATATATATAATTATTCATCTTCCATGCATGGCTCATTATTCTACATAGTAGTGTTTCCTTGGCAAAATGAAGAATGTATATGGAGATAGTATTATGGTAAGAAAGTTAGATACTTTCTTATCCCTGTCTGTGTGTAAAGAAAATAGTTTTCCTAACAACTTTCCCCAAATTATTGATGCCATTTATGACCCTTAATATGTATTAAGGCCTATTAATAACTCATCATTGTATAGACTTTATTGTGTATTTTTAAATAAGTCTTTTAAAAAGATAACATCCTGGGGCTTTTCTGGTGGTGCAAAGGGTTATGAAGCCACTGCAATAGGAGTTCGATTTCCGAACAGGGAGGTGACCCACATGATGCTACAGACCTCTCCAATCTCTCCTGCTGCTCCTCTCAGCAGTGGTATTTCATTTGACCTGTTTGTTCTACTCTCAACTCTGTCTCTGGTAAATCCTCTCACCGTCCCTCCCCCCACCTTGTACCTCAGGTCTTGTATGCATAAATAAATACATTTTTTAAAAAGAAGATAATATCCTGATAAAATTTGTATCTTTGTAATATTGCAAAGGTCACAATTTTCACAATGAAACCAAAATGTAAGAAATAAAAATTTCTTCAGGTAAGAAATTTTTGAAGCAATCCTGTTTTTCATGGGGGCTCTTGGAATTCTTGGCATTTATGAGTTTGAAGAGCACAGAGGGTATGAACTGGTCTCAATTATCCTAAATTATCCTAAAAGCAGGGCTTGTTATAAAATGATATCCATATTTTTACAATATTTTTCTTGGATATGCATTTATAATTTTTTAGGAAGACCAGTTTGCTCTGGTTGTGAGACACTTGGCAGGGAAGAATAAAACTCATGTAATACTTTCACTCATTTGTACTTGATTTCACTCCCTAAATAGCCAGATTTCATTTTTGTGAGATGTTCTAATTTACAGAAAGCATTTGCTTAAATGTGGGGTGTGAGGATCTGTAGAAAGCTGTGTGCTGAGATGAAGTGCGAGGGGAGGACAGGGCCAGAGGAAGCAGCACGTAGGAGGGAGGCGTGGGGAGGCCTGGGGAGAGGCGTCGCCTGTGGTGCGGACGCTGCCCGCCGCCCTGTAGCCGTGGGCTCCCTCGAACCTGCCTCTGGGGTCTGTTATGGCTAAAAGTGACTTGTGAACTGGCATCTGCAAAACCTTCTTATACCTTCTGCTATGCTACATAGTAAGTCATAGTGTGTGAGTGTTTTGGAACCATCCTTAGACTACTTTAATAGATGAGTTCCTTAGGGAAGAAATTATAGCTTATTGATCCCTGGATATTAATTTTATAGCTCATATATTTTCAAAAAAATGAATGTAGACTATTACAAGGAAATCGAAAGGAGGGATGGGAGAATAAAGGAAAGATGGAAGGAAAGGAAAAAGGAGGGGGGATGGAAAGGTGGAGGGAGAGAGAGAAGAAGAAAGGGAAGTGAACATAAAGGAAGGAGGAGGGGAAAGAAGAGGCAAGTTTCCATTAAAAAAAGCTGGAAGTGAAGAGTGAACAACTTATATTTTCTGTGCTTGTGAAGCCCAGATGTCTTGTAACAATATCACCTTTCTATACCACTGATAGGAGAGGAAGTCTGGGGTCAGAGATGCAGGGATGGATTAAGACCAGAGCAGTGCAGGTGATGTTGCATACGCTAACACATATGTGCTCCACTGCTTACCTGGTGAGTCACCATTACACCTGTCCTTGGGGGCCAAATCAGTGAGACATTGATGTCTTGCTTTGTGTCATCACCATTGTTTATTTGGAAGCAGTGCTTGTTTTCTCTTTGGGTAAGCCACGCTAGGGCAAACAGCTAGGAAGCAGTATCTTGCACACAGTGGGTATGAACGAACACTGTAGATAAGCATCCAGGCTGAGCTCTTGCGGGAGAAGGTAGGATGTGGAGTCATTGTGCTGAAGGGCTCACATGATTGGTGATGTTGTCTAACACAGCATTTGGCCTTTTATTCTGCAAAAGGTCAGATAATAAACAGTTTAGGTTTTTCAGGCCGTACTGTCACCACTGTCATTGTAACGTGAAAACAACCCCAGACAGTAACAACTGACTGTGTTACTTCACGTAGCTACAAATATTTCAGATTCATCCATGCCATTTCCCCAGGCTCTGCAGCATGGTACCGGTGCATTCGTTACCACGGACTTCCCGGGGTGTGGAGGAGGCTCTGGCTTACTCGTGCAATCACTCTTCCCTAGCTCCTGTCAGAACAACATGGGGATTTTTCTCAGATTCCCTGAAAATCTAGTGGGGTTCCTGGAGGTTAAGTCTGTGAAAATATGAAGACCTCCTGGAAGGCTCCAGCACTTCATCAAAATTACCATTTCCAGCCCATGTATATTCTAGTAGCTTCTGTTCCAGGTAAGGAGAGCTTGGGTGCATTTTCTGGACTTACCTGTTCTATAGAATTCAGCACATTGGTGGCTTGTCCTGAAAACCCTACTCCCAAATGGTCCCAACTAACATCCCTAATTTTCTTCTAAGGATGGGACTGATGACTTTAATTAAGATCTTTAGTGTTGGGGCTGAAAACAGAATTCTGTCCTAAGTTTTCTGTTGTCCAGTTATTTCAAACAAATTTTCATTATCCCTAATTTTAAGTTCCTTTGAATACCTGTGAAGGAAGGTCAGGAACATAATTACTCTCGAAATGTGGGATGAACCCAATTGGCATTAGGATTCCAGCTGTAGGCTCAGAGAATACGGCTCCCTTAGTAACAGGGCTCGGAATGGCTCTATTAGATGCTCTGTATTTTGTCTCCGTTTTCCTCAGTGATGACTACAATAGTGGAATGTCATGAAAACTCGAGAGATGCTGTGCCTAGCTGATGGGATAGAGCTTCTTTAAAAAAAGAACTCATATGTATGCAGAAAAGTGTAAGTGGTTTTATCAGGTGATATTGTAGCATTAAAGAAGTTTATGTAATTCTTACGGATTTTGTGAGAAAATTAGTTTTTTTTTTAAAAAAAAAACAATAATCGGCAGAATTTTACAGTATATAATTTTTAAAAATATATAACGTCTTTATAAAAGTAGGTCTTCTGTAAATTTTAATGCAAACACAACTTCAAACAACATTACAGGATTGTTGGAGAATTAGATTTATTTTTTTGAAATGCCTAACCAGCATCTTGTAGATTGTAAAGAAATAATCAAGTTTTCGTTTCTTCCATTCTCATTTTATAGACGAGAAATCTAAGAGAAGCTACTGTTTTTCCTAAAGAGTAAGTGATTTATTGAGTTAAGGTCTCCTTTACTGCTTTCTGAGGTCCTTCGTAACACAGTATCAGTATATTGGAATTATATTTTCATTTTGCTTTCCTTTTTAAATAAAAAGTCAGATATGCATGTCCACAGTCTAGGTATTTGATGCTAATGGATACAGGCGTGACTTTCTGTTACGTTGCTCTCTCCAGATATGTAAAGTTGGCCGGGTTTTCCAAATCCCCGTCTCATGAGTGTCTTTACATCCCAAGAGCATGAGTGCGCTCACAGTGGGTGAGGGCACTGGCTTCAGCCACATAGCAGTGCAGCCTTTAATTAAATGATGCAGTAACATATGGGAATTAGCAAAGAGATTAAGAGACTAATAGAGCAGAACACAGTAATGTGGATGTCAATGGAGGGGAGCTCATGGTGGCAAATTGGAAAAATAAATAGGAACTCATGATGAAGAAAAGGATCTTAGAGAAAGGAGGTAAAAGGGACTCAACAGGTCATTTCACATTAGTAGCTTATATATTCTAGTCTTTGAGGGCTTTTAGTGGGGAGGTTTCATGCATGGACTCTGGTAAGACCTTTTGAAACACAGAAGACAAAATCCTGTGAGGTAACTTATCACTTACTTCCTCAGTCAGCCATTTCTTCACTACTTTGATCAACAAAGAATGTTGAAATTTACTGTGTGCCTCTGCAGCTGTGGGGATAGAGTTTCATGCAAAAGAAGAAAGACATGGCTCCTGCCCTCATGAAGAACAAGATCTGGATTGAGAGAAGTTCTTATGTGAAGCCACAGTGAGAGCTTATGATTGTTCTTGATTCTCTCTCTTTTTTAATCTTATAAAGCATTTAATTTATTATCTGATTTGGTCCAATAATCAAAGACAGATAACTGTGTTCTAGAATACATTCTACCTTCATGGATAAACTTTCTTATTTTCCTAAATGTCAAAGATTGTACTATCTTTGGATTCATAACAAGTATTGGGTTACTCAGAAGGAATGCGATGAGGGAAAACAATCTATCGCTGTTGGATTTCTACTACATGCCAGACCCAGGCTGTCCTTCCCAAGCATCTAGCATGTGAGATCCACAAGGGTACAGATATTATCTGTCTTCTTTGTTCCTGTATCCAGGTACCTCAAGAGTTACTGGGAGTGGGGTGAGTAGCAGAACATATTTGAGGAATACAAGAAACCGTTTCTTCATTTTACAGATGATGAAACTTGTCTGGTATATGAGTAGTAGTCTTCCAACTGCAAGCTGACAGAACATTATAAGTAATATAAGTGACATCTACTACTATTACTTCTAGTAGTAATGACAGTTAATCAATAGATCATAAAAATGAATGGTGACATATGGATAGGATACTTCAGAGGATGTATTCTGAGCTCTGTTTTTATTTTTTTATCTCATATCTCAATTTGTCTTTCTGCTGAAATACTACTTGTCCTCCCCTAAGAACAGGAAACCTAGTTAAGTAACAATGGCAGCCACAGCCAACTCTAGTCTTACTATATGTACCTGCTATGGGTCATTGTTTTAATAAGGTGCCTGAACTAAACAACTTCTGAACTTTGTTGAAGGGAAACATCCATGAAAAGTGTTGCAGGTGAATTTTTAAAATTATTTTCACTGAAGAGAGGACACATTTCATGGAACATAAGAATAATTTGGATCTAGAACTGTAGAATAACTAAAAACCCTCCAAAGAATAAAAATTTTATCCTGTTTGGAAAACAAGGATGTTTACAAGTTAATTTTTTTTTTTCCAAAAGAAAGCTAGAAGTCAACCTTCTCTGAAAGTTTAAGGATGGCTGGGAGTTGATCAGAACTGGTGCAAATGACAAGATCATAAAGTTGGGAATGTGGTCTTGACTTGAAGTTATGTAGAAGAACATTTTACTTTTTAGTTACAATAGTAAAAGCCAAAATGCACCTAATAGAGTAGGTTTCATGCTATATTTATTATAGAGAAATAGTGAAAAATAGCTAAAACATTTACTGAACACTCCATTTATACCAAGTACTGATTTAAAATGTGTATCTTTAGAATCTTTGCAAAAGCCACGTGGAATTGAGAGTTCTGTTTTTATTTATTTATTTTTTTATATATGAATAAAATGCACAGATAGGTTAAATAACTTACCCAAGATTCCATAACAAATATATAATGGGGCCAGCATCTGTGTTTGATTGTCTGGTTGCTGAATCCATGCAGCAAAATGTTATATGCACAGTGTGAAAAAACAGTCCTGATGCTTTGCAGGGAAAATTTGGACTATGCTGTCCTCAGAACTGTTGTGTTTGGGAAGGATAAATAGAAGGTTACAAGGGAGATAAGGGTAGGGACATTTGGGACAAGGTATGAAGATGTAGTGTCCGTGGTAAATCTCCCCGGTAATGGGTGGGGAGGGAAATACTGGGGGAGTGTGTTGGAGGACGCTCATGGTCACGTGCCTGTCACGTGTGCTGAGAGTGGAACCCACATTCAGAATCTGTTTCCTTATGATTTCCAGACTTCAGGATACCTGCATCTGCCTCAACTCCATATTCCTCACTCCTGCTCTCCTTCAATTTAGGACTTGGTCAAGGGGAAGGAGAATTAAAGAGCACCTCCAAAAAGAAATTACTACATTTGCTGTATCTCACCACAGTCCATTTACCCTATATGATTTTATATGTTCCACAGAAGTGTTCACATTTCAGAGCATTTAAAACAAATGAGACATTTATTAGTGTAACCTTTATTCTGTAGATGATTTAAGCCATTTCAAAAGTAACTAAAAGAGGAACACTATTACCCTATGCTTGAGTCTTCCCTGGGCCCCCACCAGCTCACAAAACGCTTCAGTAGTTTTAATGTGCTGTACATCTCCTGAAATACCTACATAAATAATCTATTGTTCGAAAGGTCACAGAGGTAGAGGATCACTTTGAAATGCCAGGAAAGTGAATGAATTGGTAATGTGGTGTCATAAGTTTGGATGTGTCCATTACTGCGTTATCTTTAGACACTGGTGCACTTTGGAGGGCACGAGGCAGAGGACCTAGGGAGCGTGAAAGCTTTTGGGTATGGGAAGGGACAGATGAATGGCTCGAAGAATGTGGGCTCTCCTCCCCCAGGACAAAAACAATCAAGTGTCTTGCAGACATGGCATTTTTGCTGGCCTTCCTTGCCTCTGTTCAAATGGGATGAAACCTCATTAAAACACCGAGTCTCAAAGACACAGTTTGGTGACAGATCTCTTTCAAGTTAAAGGCCACCTCGTTAACATGGCCCTAAGAGTTCGCTTGCAACTTTCCAACATCCCATCAATTTGCTGTTAATAGGAAGTTTGGTAAATTCTTTCACACTTTAACTGCTGTCATCATTCAGAGCTGTCAGCATTCTTGGGAGAAGCTCTACCCTAAGGAGGGGATTTGTGCATTTCCAGTGTCATCGTGGGGTTGGGCATCTCAATTAGTTTTGCATATTACTTCGGTAAACAAAACAATGTTCTAATGGAGAATTAGGATTGGACAGATAATAGAGACTTCAGAGATATGTATGGACCCTGCTATCTTTCCTTTCACAGGTGACTGTGAAAGGAAGAAATAAGGTACATAATAAAGGTTGCAGACTAGAATTAGGGCCACGTTTTATTTCTGGAAATTCTATTTTTTTTTTCCTCTAAGATGGTAGGGATGACATTCCTCTCATCTTGCAAGGTGGCCTGGAGACCAGAAATCTAAGTTTCCTAATTTACACCCTATATTTATAAACAAAATTCTAAAAGTGAGAGAGCACTCAAAATACAGACAAAAGGCCCACCCTGTGGCACAGTGTGCTAAAACACAACACTAAGAAACTAAAGCCACTTCAGCATGAGTTTGATCCCTGCCCTGGAGGTGGCCCACATGGTGTGGCAGGCCTCTCCTGACCACTTGCTGCTCCCCTCAGCAGTGTACTTTGTTAGTCGGCCTATTCTGCTTCCCACTCTGATGGATCTTCTCACCACCCCTGCACCTCTGGTCTGTACCCCAGTTCTGTATGCATAAATAAATAAATCTTAAAAAAAAATAAAAATGAGCCTTGTCCGGCTGGAAATTGTAAAGGTTTTTCACTACTACAGAAAGCTCCTTCTCCATCCCATCCCATAAATTCAAAGTTCATTTTTTTTCAAGCAGGTACTAATGTTTTTGATGAGGACTTTGATCAAAATATTTTGTCTGGCAAAGGCTATATTGAGCACACATGTCTCCAGGTGGTAGGAGGTAAGTAAGGCTGACTAGAGCATAGTCTGACATCTCCCTCTGTGAGCCTATACTATCCCCAGAGGCAAACTGACCTTCAGAGCGACTCATGATTAAACCGCCTGCCATTGACACTAGATAAAAATAGCAGACTTCAAGTTGGAAGAGAAAGTTCTGAAACACCTACTATGTGCCATACAGTGTGTAAGCTCATTGTCAGTCATGCAGGTATTTATCAGCCTGTTACTCAGACGGAAAAAAGGTTAGGTACCTTGTATACTGTGATTCAGGCTATCGGTAATAGGTGTACATTTGAACCTCTAATCCTCTGAAATGTGAAGTTATGGCTTAGGTAAAGAAGAATTCCAATTTCAAGAACCATGGAATTTTTTTTTTAAGATTTATTTACTTATGCATACAGAACTGGGGTACAGCCCAGAGGTACAGGGGCAGTGAGAGGAGACACCAGAGACAGAGTGAGGAGCAGAACAGGCAGATCGATGAAGTACACTGCTGAGGGGAGCAGTGGGCGGGTCAGGAGAGGTCTGCTGCGCCATGTGGGTCAACTTGGTGCGGGGATTGAACTCACACTGAAGTGGCCACAGCTAGCTTGCAGTGCTGCGCTCTTAACCTGTTCTCCACCAGGGAGGGCCAAGAACCATAGAATTTTAAAGAGCATGAAAGCACGACCTAAAAATTTAATTAATAGATCCCTAGTTTAGCTTGCTTGTTTGTAAACTGCAGAGAACAGGTCTCCCTAGGAGTAGTACATAATTCACACTATGAAGTCTTTAAATACATATTTAGGTAAAAAGAAATAATCAAAATGTGTAATTGGAAATAATTTTTAGTCTTAGAATAAGAACTTTGTTTTTAATTCTCTAATGAGGGAAATCAAGAAGGCGAAACAGGTCACATGTGTGTTCCTTACAGGCTAATGTACATTTACTGCAAAAAAGAAATCATGACCCTCCTGGAAACCTTTCAGATGATTTCTATAATGATGAGGCTGGAATGAGGCTGGAATGCATGCTCATCAAGGCATGCATGAATTTTCCCTCTTATTCAAATTCCTGTCTTTCTGCTTTTTTACTCTCATAGAATCAGCACCAGCCACACCAGGCTTCTACCTCGGAAGCAGCCGAAGTCTCCCTGCCTCATTATCTTTGCTTGGAAATCTCCAAGCTTATAATGCATTTCCCTTAGGTTGGTGTTTAAACAGCACCTTCTCAGGGAGCACATTTATGGTGCTACCTGTCTCTCTGCCTTCCTTCTCCCTGTTTTACTTTTTATGCCAACATATGCCATCATGTGACATACCTTATAATATCTGCCTGCCTTACTGAATGAAGAACTTGGTGAAGGTAGGGGAGTTGGGTACTTGCTCATTGTCATGTCCGTGACATGTAGTACATTGTCTGGCACAGAGAAATCTTTAAATTTTCTTGGAATTTTTGTTCTGTTGCGAGAATTAATGGTCATTGCATAGCAGTCAATGTGCTTGCACTTACAGGGGTTGTCATCCCTGTGAGTAAGGTCACTGGCAACTCAACTTAGGATTCAGCTTGAAGACTCCCAAGGGCTAGCAGATTATTGCCTTTTCCATCATAATAAAGCAAAAAATGAAAAATTAGTAAAAAAGAAAATAACGATATAGGATATGGCCCTACAAACTGAATTACATAATTCAGGTTCTGTAAACATCTTCTAATGAAGAGGTCACTAGCTCTATTTTGCGATGAGTAGCTTGCAACTTTAGAAGTCATGTAACTTGTTGAAAGTCTCTCATTGGATAATGACAAAGTTTGAATTCAACGCTACTTTATTTGACCTTCATATCGATGCCCTTGTCCTTATAAAATACTGGTAGTCTGAATAGCAGTGATAACAAGAACAATAAGAGTACTCTTTATTATTATAAAACAACTTAGAATTGAGGTCATTGGTCATCTTCACCAACTTCATATGTTACAGAAACTGAGCAACTAAAAAATACTAACATTGAACACAGTATGAATCATGTATACAATAAAAAAGTTACCACATTTCCTTCAATAATAATTTGCTCAAAAGTAGTTTATGTGTAAAACTCTCTTCTTCATTAGTCACTCAGAGGGATAGATTGGGAAGAACCAGACCTTCAGAAAGGACTTGAAGGTTCACTGTTTGTCCATATAATATAGGAAATTCAATTACTTTGCAACAATGTTTTTGAAAGTTTTTCTCACCCTCAAATATGCTATTTTTTTTGATAAGAATACAGTCATAGATATGTTTTATTATTGTAGAGTTTTACTCCTGAATTTTAGATTGTGACCCTGTAGGTTTCCTTCTTTCAGTGCCTTTGGTTTGGAGAGTAGTGCACAGTAGACTCTGATCCAGAACAGACCAACAGGATAAAACCTGGGGGAAAAAACAATAGTTTGCTTTATTAACCAGTATGGATACCATAGTGACAACTTCAGTTTCAGCTGAAACTTGTTGGAGAACTCTGTGAAAGAGTAGATAATAACAGTAACCAAATTAGTATTATTATTGCATTCAGTGCTTCACTTCTGTCAGAGAGCATGGAACTCATTGATATCACTGCTGTATGATACCTTAACTTAAAAATGATTTTCAAAATAGTGGTAGTAGAAAAAGAGAGTTCTATTGGGGGTGGACTTTTTAAAGATTTCTGTCTGTAAATGTGACAGTAATCTTTTTGGGCCATTGACCTATCATTTATATAAACATGTATGCATAATGGAAAGAAAAATGTTCTCATTACTGAGCTTTTTTATAGTCAGATTCACAGATATATTATTCAGTACTGCAATACTGGATAATACTGGTTTTGAGCTCATGATCATATAAAATATCACACTAGTGTATTTTTTCACTCTTTGTCAAAATGTGTCGCATTTAAGGGATGGGTTTTTGAGAGGAATGGTCAATTCTAATTGGAGAGTACCATGATAGATACAGTATGCTAAAGCATAGGAAAATACTTTTGATTGTTTGAAATTTATTTTCCATTTTCTGCCAAATAAGTGATGCTGTCTTTTTATTACTTTGAGTGCTGTTTCTTTAATCGGTATTGTCACATCTGTGTATCATATGTCTGTCTGCCATGCATGATAAAGGCTTAAAAAACTATGATTCAAGTTTCTACTATAGGAAATAAGGTGATGAAACTCCACTTACAATCAAAGAAAGTTAATAAGACAGACACACTTTTTAAAAAGGAGAACAGAAATATCTGTAACACCAAACAACAATGATAGAAACAAATGAACAAAGTCAAAAGTTGGTTCTTTCAATATGTTGATGCAATTATTAGTACCAACTATTGTGAATCATATAGTGAGCTGGAGAAGACAAGCAGAGAATAACAAGCACACAAGTGAGTGAATGAGAGAGAAAACATGCACAGACAGAATTAAAAATAGGAGACAGGTATAAATTTTACTAACAGGAAAAGGATAATAAGACCATAGTTGGAATTAAAGGTAGTGAAACAGATTACTTAAAAATTATAACTTAACTCCAACTAATAAGAAAAAAAAATTAAAATGGAAATAATAATTTTGAAGAACTATGTAGCTACTAAAAATTAAATTCTTTTGAAAAGTATAATTCCATTATCAAAATTAAAAAATAGTTAGAACTAACAACATTCTGTTTGGGTACATATATGACTAGAGAGAAAAGCAAGGACATATTAAGTATGAAAGACAACTGTAGGGTGAAGTTGAATGTCCTGGCGGGAGACTGTGGGTATTAGTGTCCTAATGATAATCAAACATGTGTACCGCTTTTGGTTTGCATGTGTGTAAGAGAGCTCACAGGTTCCTCTTTAGGTAGATGTGCAAGGACGCTGTCGGAATAGATGTTACAACTGACTGCCAGGGGCAGGTCCATTCTTTGGGTTCCCCTGTCACTTCCTCTGTGATCTACAGTCATCCTTTCTAAGATATCTCTTCACAAAAACCCATCATTATGACTAGTTTGTTTTCTCAGAATTCAATACAGGTTCAGCAAGACCTGCTCCAGTAGATGTTAGTGGGGCCATTCAAGGGCAAAGCCAAGAGCCTGCAGCACAAAAGAGTGCCTCGGCCCCCATTGTTCCTTTTGAGATCTGTTTCCTTGACTGCAGCTTCTCTCCCCTCATCCAGCTCATACCACCTTTGGCCCTTCCGACTCTGCCAGTTCTCCCCAGAGAGGATTGCAATTATTGTGTCAAGCCCATGGGCAATCTCTTATTTAATGCCTTCTTGTAAGTTCTGCCAGGGAACAAAGTGTCTGCAACAGATCTTGTTTGTTCTCAGGTTTGAAGTACTAACAAGGCTTCTTAACAATTAATTACACCCCTGTTTTACAAGTGTGACTATTTTGACTTGTGAACTTTCAAGAGAACTTCAGGGAAATTTAATTTGCCCTCCAACAACTACCCAGTTCAGTGCCCTGCAAGGATGCAAATTTGATACAAAATGATCAAATGTGAACCCCAAACCCCACGAGGTCATTGAATCTCTTGATTTGGGACCAGGTGTACAGAGATGTTCAATTATTAAATAATTAGTTTGGAAACAATAACTAGTGTAGTTTAATTCTCTTGCTGATTTCCTAATGTTTATTAATTTAAGCACCTGTGTCTTCCTGTAACACTTTCCTGCAGAAAGCTTACCAGGATATGCATAGCATGTAAATTTACAATGAATATAATTACCTTTTTGCAACTAATTCCAGGTGCCTAAGTGAGTAGAAATGAATTATGACTTTAGTTGTCAGAAAGGTTTCAATATTCTGAATCTAATTATTTAAAAATTGTTTAAATTTCTAGCCTAAGCAGCTATGTGTTGATATTAATTAAAACACCAAAAAATGATATTTTGTAGGCTAACCAAATGTTTCCTTAAAGAAGATTCAGAGAAATAATTTTTAGTGAAGAGAAACAGTTGTCTTAGCTTCCCAAAATATTTTAAAGATGACTGAAGTGAGAGACACATTTCTTAGCCTTCAGAGAAGTCCCTAGTTCTTCCCTTTGACCTTCCCCATTTATCTTGGGAGTGAAAGAACAGTAAATCTTTGCAGAGAAATTTCCCATTGACATTTCAAATTCATATTCAAAATTGAACTCATTATGTCCCTCTAAAACCACCTTCATTCTCTAACAGTTTTCCATAAGTTCAGAATAGGATCACCATTTCCAACCTACTAAGTCAAAATGTGGAAATCAGTCTAGATTTCTCTCTCTCCCTCTTAAGTCTGATATCTGTTAGATCATTTCACACACACACACACACACACACACACACACTCACTCCATTTTGGTCAAAACTTTGCCAATCAATTTGTATCAACAGAGCACTTTAATAAAATCACCTCTGTCACAAATATCCACTACCTGATCTTAAGGCCCAGGATGAAATTGTCAACAAAGGATTGAGGTGACCTAACTAGAATTATATCCTAAGATGCTATAAGCATGTCAGCGTGGATCATTTTTCCTCAGGTATACCACCAAGTTCTCAGTGTTACTGTTCCAGACGCTTGTCTTAAGCGAGCTTAATCTGGCCACATAATGTTTCCCTATTGAGTGGCATTCTAATTTCTCTAGGGTCCTTGCCCCCAGCCACAGGCTGTGAGCTCTGAACACCAGAGTTATTTTTCTGAAGTATAATTTTGCATGAGGAAAGTTCCAAGTAGAGGTTACTAATGGGTCCTTCTTGATGGAAGTAGGAGTTGATTTTAAAAGATGAAGACATCATATATTGAGATTTTGAAACTATCCTTGGGATCAGCTATTTATGCAATCTGATTCACCAGGAAGTTACTCAGCCAGCCATTTCATAGATGCAGTGTGCAAACGGAGAATTTTTTTTTAAAAGATTTATTTATTTATTCATACAGAACTGGGGTACAGGCCAGAGATGTGGAGGGTGAGAGGATTCACCAGGGACAGAACAGGCAGATCGACAAAGTACACTGCTGAGGGGAGCAGTGGGCAGGTCAGGAGAGGTCTGCCGCGCCATGTGGTCACCTCCGGGGCAGGCGGGGATCGAACTCGTGCGGAAGTGGCTTTAGCTTCTTAATGCTGTGCTTTAACCCACTGCGCCACCAGGGAGGGCCAAACAGAGGATTTTTAATGGACACTAACCACATTAACAACATGTTAAAAAGTTCAGTCTTTTGCTAGCATTGAAAGTTCAATGTGATTATTCCAGTTCTCAATTACTTGTTTACACAGAGATGACAAAAGGCATAGCATCGTAGGCTATAATTCTGGTTAGGTCACCCCAATCCTTTGTTGACAATTTCATCCTGGGCCTTAAGGTCAGATAGTGGGTATTTGTGACAGAGGTGATTTTATTAAAGTGCTCTGTTGATACAAATTGATTGGCAAAGTTTTAACCAAAATGGAATGTGTGTGTGTGTGTGTGTGTGTATAACATGATCTTTCAGAAAGTCCATTATTTTGATGGCTTTCATAGGGGTATCCCCTTATGCGGTATAATATATTTTACTCCACTCTGTGTATTGAAATGACAGGAAATAAACAGCAGGATTGAAATAAGAATGAGGTTGTCTGCATACAACCTTTCTTAGAAACATAATTACAGCACCATTGAAGCATGAAGGGAGCCACACATATTTGCAGCCACTGTAATCAGTGTAATTGGCCTGCCATTTCCTGTGTTCACCCTCCTTCAGTTAAGATAGTAGGAGTGTTTCTGCAGGAATGATACAGTTAATGCCCATTTGTTTTCTTCATGCTGTTAAACCATGTTGTTAGTCTCCTGTGTGCCTATTGCTACGGTATCATATGACATCATTTTCAGAGTAGAACAACTGTCAAGCAGGCTTTCTTGTTTCCTATCAGAATAAATCGTCCATAAAATAAAGGATATAAGCTGTGCTTTCAACATTATTCTTTCAACATATCCAGGTTTGCATAAATACCCAACTGATTGGTCGCACTCTGCTTGGGTACCC
The DNA here is from genome assembly GCF_000260355.1 of Condylura cristata. Taxonomy (NCBI): domain Eukaryota; kingdom Metazoa; phylum Chordata; class Mammalia; order Eulipotyphla; family Talpidae; genus Condylura; species Condylura cristata. The sequence goes on along the minus strand of NW_004567129.1, from coordinate 23,359,755 downwards.
TGATTGGCTCTAGCAGCATTAAAGTTCTAGAGGACCAGCCAGAGATAACACATGTATAAAAAACTGGAGATAGGAAAAACAGAGTATTTGTAAATTGCTAGAGCTCTTTCCAAGGCAGAAACTCTCAAAACTTACCTTCTAAGGGTTACTCTCCAAAGAAAGAAATGTAGTCATGGTGGAATAAAATACTTGTTCTTGCTAAAAATTGTGTGTGTGTGTGTGTGTGTGTGTGTGTGTGTATATATATATATATATATATATATATATATATATATATATATATATATATGTCCGCGCGCGCATGCGCACATACACATATCCGCAACACATGCTCAAATCTATGCCTGTGTATATTTATGATACCAGTATCTTTCTATTGATATCAATGGGTATAGATATTTATCTGTCTGTCTGTCTGTCTGTCTGTATTTACCAGGATTATTTTTATGTACTTATCTTTAACCCGGTAACTAAAGAAAAAAAAAAAACTCTCTAGTAACTTAAATTCTATTTATCATCCAAATGCTTTTAAATTTTGATTTACAAAGCTATATTTACATCTCAGCCTTTATGTATGATTGTTACAAGAATTAATCATTTTGAATCTATAGTAGTCCACAATAACCATATTATCTCCCTAAGGCAGAACTTGTCATGAGGTGTTATTTCATGATTCATTGCTGGCAGAAACTTTGTCTCCCCTTAGAAATTGATATACTTCCTGCTCTTTTTCATAGAGAAGTGTGTAATCCAGACATGGAAATTCATTAGAATCATCAATGACCTTTTTAACTATATAACTTATTACTCATCTTATTGTGTTAAGATGGATTATTCCAAAAACCTTTTATGGGCAGTTTCTCTTCATCATTGGATAAAGTATGACCTTTTAATCAAGATGTCCTGTTCTCATGAAGATATGTAAAATTATTGATTACTTTCTGAAATATAAATTAATCTTGAGGCTTCTAATAAAAATACAAAAATTGGTAGAACTTACTTAACAGTTGAGTAATCCTTTTGATATTCTGAAGAGCCTGAGTTCTTGTCCATTTTTGGGCCTAATTTCTTGTCAGAATAGAAGACTAACTTTGACTTCTCCAAATACTAACCAGATTCATAGCCAAAAAACTCCAACAAACATAATGGATGAAAAGGATTAATACAGTGTCTAAACTGCCTTTGCTTTCTAGAAACACATAACAAATTAAATTCTCTATTCCTTCAAATTTGTCACAAATTCAACCTATATATTCTATATTTTTGTCACTATCTTTCTGTATTTATGTTTATTAAATATGTTGCATTCATAAATCTACTGAGATCAATTTGAGTGTTATGATATTAAAACTCAGATGTTTTTCAATATATCATATATATATATATATATATATATATACACATACACACATTCATATATTCAAGTAATTTTAGACCTTAATCACTTTTATCTAGTTAAGATACAATATTAATCATTGAAAAATTAATGAAGAACATAGCTCTCCCTGGTGGCACAACAGGTTAAAGCACTGCATTATGAAGCTCTCCAAAGCCACCACAGCATGAGTTAGATCCCCACCCAGGTAGCTGACCCACCTGGCATGGCAGATCTCTCCTGACCTGCCCGCTGCTCCCCTCAGCAGTGTATTTCAGTAGATCTGCCTGTTCTGCTTCTCACTCTGTCTCTGGTGAATCCTCTCACCCATCACACCTCTGGCCTGTACTCCAGTTCTGTAAACATAAATAAATAGATCTTTAAAAAAAAACAACACCCAAAATTAAGAACAATGAAGAGTCATTGCAAAAAGGAACTGTAATAGTTTTACTGATAAATGATTTTTTAAATTATTTTATTGATGTAACATTAATTTACAACGTTGCATATATTTTAAAAGTGTAGATTGACATCTCTTTACATGTATGTTATTGCTCTCTGTCCACCACCAAAACCTCATAATTCTCTTTTGTACTTATACCTTCTTCTCACCTACCACAATAACTTCAGTTCTTAGTCAGATTTCAAGGATTTGTGTTTAATATTTTTTTCTGTTCCTTTGCTCTGTTTGTATTTCACATAAGTGAAATTATCCAGTATTTGTCTTTTTCCTTATTTATTTAGCAGTATAATCTCCTCTAATACCATCCATGTAATCACAATTGGCAAAATTTCATCATTTTTAAATAGCTGAATATGATTTCATTCTAAATATGTATCTCTACAACATCTTGTTTATCTCCTCATCTTTCATTGGCTTCTTAGCTTACTTCCATAACTGAGCTATTGTAATAAAGACAGGAGCCCTTCAATTTAGCGTGTTTTTCATTATTTACTTTGATACCTGGGAGTGGAAATGCTGAAGTACATGTAGTTCTATTTATAATACTTTGAGAAATCTCCATAGGGTCTACATTCCCCTTAGCAGGACACAGGGATTTCTTTTACTCTACATTTTCTATGACACTTGTTACTTTTGTCTTTTTGATATGGATCATTGTCATGGGTATGGAATGGTCTCTTGTTGTTACTTCGATTTTCCTTTCCCTGATGTTAAGTGATGATGAACATTTTTTCATCATCATTTTGCAAGATGACCTTTACCCATGGTCATTTTATTTCTTTGGTTATTTGTCTTTTTAGCTTTTCTGTCCATTTTTTTATTAGATTATTCACATAACCAAGTATAGGTGTGCACACACCCATGTTAGTATCTTTTCCTTAGCTAAACTGTTTATCCGACCTTGCTTTTGGCACTAAGTATATATTTTCTTTTAAAGATTTATTTATGCATACAAGAACTGGAGTACAGGGCAGAGATGTGGAAGTATGAAAGGATTCACTAGACACAAGTGGGGAGCAGGCAAATTGACTGAAATGCACTGCTGAAGGGAGCAGTGGGTGGGTCAGGAGAGGTCCTCTGAGCCATGTGGGTCACCCCCCTGGCTGGAATCAAACTTGTGCTGTTGTGCTACTGATGGCTTCATAGTGCTGTGCTGTAACCTGTTGTGTCACCAGGGAGGGTTCCTAAGTATATAGTTCCTAGATAGCAAGTTATGGTATTATATGATCATATTCCTCATTTTTTTTCCCAAGATGCATAGTAATCCATTCCAAAGACATCTTCATACTTCTTAAGATGACCTTTGCAAATGATCATTGAGAGTACTTTCTTTCTCTTGCACTGAGAAATTATTTCAATATATAGGCTTGCGCATTTGTCTTTTAGGTTACATTCCTGGAATTAGGATTGGGCCAAGTGGTAAATAGGTGTGTGATTTTTGAGGATACTGCCTAATTCCTAGGGGTCGTATCATTTTACTTTCTAGTAATGCGTAAATAAGTCAGTTATTTTGAAAGCCACCAAGAGAACAAATTGTCACATATTTTCAAATACTATTTATGAAAAAATTTACCTTGGTGTGGTTTTAAGTTCTATTATTTTATCATGAGTGAGTGGAGTATCTTCCAAAAGGTTTTGGGCTATTTGCATTTTTTTGGTGACCTTTTTTTTGTATCTTTAGGCTAATTTTCTTGATATTTCCCAAGGGTTCTCCCCTCCCCCATGACCTTTAGAAGTTCTTCATATGTTCAGAGATGTGAATTCTGTGTGGTATATATTTTTCTAAGTTTGTCATATTTTGTAGCATATTTTCATAAATAATCAAAAGAAAACATGGCCAAACCTTATGTAGAATCTGAAAGTTATTAATCAAGAGTCTACATATAAATCTAAATATCACCAAATAATGTTAATAAGCAAAGTGAAGGCTGTAAACTCTATAATGCAAGCCTCACAGTTTCAGTAGTTTATATAAAAAAAATGATGTAAGAAAAAATGTGCTGAAACGGAGAACTTACATATTAAAAGGGAAATAAGACACACGTCACCTGTTCACAATATATGGAATATATTTAGATTTCCGTTAAAGTAAACTCTCTAAGACAGCTCACCATTTAGGGAAAAATGGAGAAACATTAATACTTACAGGATATAATTCAGTGGACAAGACTGCTAGACTCCATTGCAATTGTGGGCATAGATATGAGAGATAAAAGGTCATTATGGACGATGGACATACAAAGTAATTATCAATTAATTATGGCTGGATATAGGTAGAAGATGGCATGTTTGGAAAACTCAGGCAAAGTATTTTATTACAAAGATTTAATTAAGTATATTTTTGAATACTTGCCAAAATATACTGCTTTTAGTTGGTCTAAGGAAGCAAAAACACAAGTGACTTTCCTTACTATATGAAACTGTAGTTATGTGGAGAATAAAGTCAGAAGGGCTTTTTTGGTGGGATGCTAGGCTGCTGTCTGCGCTCCTGGAGAGGACCTGGATGCCCAGCTCTCTTCACTAATGGGCAGACTTCATACTGCTCTGACGGCCTTTCCTTGTTAGACCTGGTCATTGAATAATTGAGTGTATTTTGGTTCCTGGTGCTCTATATACCATGTCTTTACTGTTCAAAACTATTCCAAGAGTTATATGAGAATAAAAAGCATATTTTGTAGCTGAAGAAATGGATGACTGAGAGGTATTTTAAGTCATCTAGAAATAATGTAACCGATGAGAGATTGGAATTCAGTGCAAAGCTCAAGTTCTTTCTGCTATACCAGGATATCTTTCCTTTCCTTTCCTTTCCTTTCCTTTCCTTTCCTTTCCTTTCCTTTCCTTTCCTTTCCTTTCCTTTCCTTTCCTTTCCTTTCCTTTCCTTT
>NW_004567129.1:23285597-23354890 GCF_000260355.1 Condylura cristata | reverse complement strand
TTTCCTTTCCTTTCCTTTCCTTTCCTTTCCTTTCCTTTCCTTTCCTTTCCTTTCCTTTCCTTTCCTTTCCTTTCCTTTCTTTCCTTCCTTCCTTCCTTCCTTCCTTCCTTCCTTCCTTCCTTCCTTCCTTCCTTCCTTCCTTCCTTCCGTCTTAGATATTAAAAAACATTCTACCTTATTTGGAAATTGGAAATCTTGTTCCCTCCACCCATCCATCCCTCCACATATCCATCCTTACATATTTTAAAAAATGATGCATACCCTTTGTTAAGATAGGCTAAGCTCATAATATTTCTGTCTACTTTCTGTCTACTCATAAAAAATAAATCTGAACTGAGATGCAGCCATTGCATATTTATAAATATAAGCAGTCAGTGGCATTTTCTCACTTTTCTGAGAACTATGGTATGTAGAATCTTTAACATTTACCCAAGTACTAATGAGCACAAGTGTAGACCAGAAGTGAGCGTCAGGCAGACGTGGGTGCACACTGCTACTGGCAGAGGGCACTGCAGTGTTTCACTAGCGAGCTACTTAGTGGGGCATGGGAAACATTTAGGGAGCTTGTCAGAATCACTGTGGCTGGCACACAGGGAGGTAAAAGGTCGAAACCAGAAATTTAGATGGTTTGATACTGAGCCCATTGAAAGAGATCCTTAGTTAAAACTGGCTTAGTTCTGGAGTTAGAATCTGGAACTTAGATGCGGTAAGGTGTTCATCTATGAAGGGCTGGATATCACTCAGTTTCCCTTTGCCTTCTGCTTTTGATTATATAGTGTAGCTGTGTGCGCAGCCATATGTTTCCTCTTGTCCGTCCACAAATGCAAGCTGTCTGTGGAACATTTCACATCAACGTTGAAAGGAACAAGAATGTAAGATAAAGTGCTCTCTGTCTGGGATATCAGCAGTCTGGTTCAGAATTTGGCAGCTCTGGCCTCCAGATAACATATTTATAGTCTTCTAGTTCAGTCCAACTTGTATTCTCAACAAAATTCTGAGTGTACTTCCTCTCATGGATATAATTATTTGTGTATATTAAGCTCAGTTAATGGGTGTATTAGTACTTTACATCATGCATGCTGATTGCTGAAGTATTGTAATGTCTCCCCAAACAGTTACCAAACTAAAAAAAAAAAATATGGTTGAATAAAATAACTTTACAGATATAGGACAGTTCACACATTTTTGTGTTGTTTATTATATCCTCCAAAGAGTTATAAATATGTCCACAAAAGTTTATGTGAGCTGAAAAAAAGGCAAGAAGTCTTTGTTCTTAATACCATGGAAAATATATTGCTACAACAAAATATGTAATATCTTTCCCAAAAGAAAAGTAGAAAGTGAAATCAGAAAATAGGCAATTCATCCTCTTTTATCTTCTTTTTGAAATGTAATATTAAATACTATCAACATTCTTTGTATGGATTTGTTGATTTTGTGCTTATTAAGTTTAGTGAGAACAAGGTAAATTTTCTCTTTAATGGCATATGATTTTAAAATTCATGCAGACCCATTTGGCTTCAGCAAAATTATTCTTCGTATGATGAATGTGCGTTAAGTAATAAGCGAAAAATTCTGTTCCTGATCAATAGGGGATTTTGAACATATCAAAAGGAAAAAAGGGAGTATTATACAGGACACAAAAAGTGTCATATTACGGTTCATTTGGTAGTTTTAACTATAAATGGTATTGGAAAATGCACATATTAAATTAAGTCTCACTTGCTCAAAATTTGCTTCAGGCAATTGAAAGAGGATTTCCTCACTTTTCCCTAGGGGAGATGGGTGGGGGCTTCCTCCTGCAAGCCTGCTTCTCCCCATCCATCATTTCAAAGTGACATATATTGCCTCCAAAGTGCTTTAAGGCAGCCGCGAGCAAGTGTCACTTTGAGTTAAATGCATTATTAAACTGTTGGGAAATTTCACATCATGGGTCATTTATCTATGCTACATTAGGTCAAAAGCCTCTGCACATGCCTGGATAAATGAGAGAGGACCAAATTCTCCTGTGGGAAGTAACACTTTGACAAGCTTTATGAGTGTGGGTTATTTGTTTGTTTGTTGAGGAGTCATGAGGAGAAAAGGGGATCTTGTTTGTGTTTGTGTGTTTGTGAATGTGGTTATTTTACGAGGTGATCAAAAGAAGTTTGGACTTCTTCACTGAGAAATGCCATTAGGCGGTCACCACTTCTGTAATGTATCCAGAATTAGGTGATGTAGAAAGTATAAATCACTGAAGATATATTTGACAAGCATTTGCATGTGGTTTGTGTATCATGCACTGTATAAGAAGGAAAGAGTGCAACAATAATTTTTTAAGACATAGCTCTACTGTTGAAGCCTTTCTGGCATGACGGCTGCTAGGTTTACATAAATGAATGGAATGAAGATACAGACAAGATGGATTAGAGCTTTCTGAGTTTAAAGAATGCAGCAAGGGGAGGTGACCTGAGCAGGGTCTTCCATGAAGAGTAATGGTTTGTGGGATGGGGAAGTCTAGGTCCAGGATGAAGAGACAGCAGGAGGACCTCCCAGTGGCCTCCGGGCTCAGCCCTGTCACTGCTACTGGTTTGACCTGGACCTTGGGCCAGGGAGCTGACCCACGTGACACAGCAGACCTCTCCTGTCTCATATGCTGCTGCCCTCAGCAGTGCTTCAGTAGAATTGCCTGTTCTGCTCCCCACTCCTGCACCCCAGTTCTACATACCCACATACTCAATAGATACAAAGGAAGCAGCAGGAAGCCAGAAAGTAGGAGAGAAGTAGATATGGGTGTGGCAGTGACTTAATTTATCTTCCAAATTAGAACATTTTGTTGTATGAAAGAGAACACAATTAACCACTAAGTGGGGGCAACATATGTAAACTAGGTAATTGGCATTGAGCTATATAGTTAATGTAGGTGTGTTCCAGTACCCAGATTCTGGTGTTAAACTTCTTATAAAGGCAATTTGGACTCAATTGTGTGAGTGTACTTAATGCCATGGAACTATACATTTAAAACGGTTAAATGGTAATTGTTTAAAAGATTTATTTATATATGCATATAGAACTGGGGTACAGGCGAGAGCTGCAGAGGGTGAGAGGATCAACCAGAGACAGTGGGGAGCAAAACAGACAGATTGACGATGTACAATGCTGAGAGGAGTAGTGGGCGAGACAGGAGAGGTCTGCCGTGCCATGTGGGTCACCTCCCTGGCCGGGGATTGAACTCGCATGGAAGTGGCTACAGTTAGCTTCCTAGTGCTGCCTGCACTTTAGCCCATTGTACCACCAGGGAGGGCCCTTCCTTAAATGCTAAACTTTTTGTATGTTTGTCACAATAAGGCAGTCTCAAACTTTAGAAATGTGAACACATTTTTGAGGTAAACATTTTCATGGTGGTATGAAGATGCAGAAAGAAAACATGGTTAAATACAAAGTATCCTGATTTAATAGACTTGTTTATTTTCTTGAATCTTAATGTTTTAAAAGATTTATTTATGCTTACAGAACTGGGGTACAGGTCAGAGGTGTGGTGGCTGAGAGGATTCACCAGAGACAGAGTGAACAGCAGAACAAGAGTATCTCCTGAAATACACTGCTGAGGGGAGCACTGGGCAGGTCAGGAGAGGTCTGCCGCACCATGTGTGTCACCTCCCTGGTGGAGGATCGAACCTGTGCTCCAGTGGCTTTGAAAAGTTTTATAATGTGGTGCTTTATCCCATTGTGCCACCAGGGAGAGTCCTTGAATCTTAATTTTGTAAATACGGAGAGGAACTTTATGATTTCATTTCAATTATTTCATCAAATCTCATTGTTCATCACTTATGTAGTTAACATAGAAGAGAGAAAAGAAGCTAGAGGAGATACCTGAATACAGTATTTTCCTGAATGGCTAACCCAATTGTATTTCACACATAATCATTTATTGAGGATTTATGAATATTTTTGTTATACTGTTAATGGCTTATGTCACAAAGCAAGGAGTCTCTCTTCAGTCTTTGCTCAATCCTTTTGTTCTTTTATGAGCTTGCATTGAGATATAATTCACTCATTAATGTATGATATTTAGTGGCTGTTGTTATATAACAGAATTGTGCAACCATCACTAAAATCTTAATTTTAGAACATTTTCATGAACATCTTTCGCCTTAAATCATGTGTCAGCAGTTTTTCCCTATCCTTTCCAACAAATTATCAATCTAATCCTGGACACGCACAGATGTACTTTTTTCATGGAAAGATTTGCTTGTTTTGAACATTTTATATAAGTATAATCTTTAAAATGTGGTCTCTTCTGGTTTCTCTCACACAGCATGTTTTCAAGATGCACCCATGTCATAATTTTTAAAATTTCAATTGTTCAAACACAGTAACCCATTGTGCACCCTCCCCACTTAACTCTCTCTCCTCTCCATCCCCCTCTAGTAACCCCAATTGACAGTCAGATTTACAGAATTCATTATTGGTTAGATTTTATCTGACCCCTTGTTTTATTTCTCTTTTCCACATATAACACAATCTGGTATTTGTCTTTCTCCTTCTGAGTCATTCTGCTTACTACAATTCCCTACAAACTGGGAATCCATGTTGTTAATAATAGCAGGAGTTTGTCTTTTTTTTTTTTTTTTAATTTATTTATTTGTACAGAACTGGGGTGTAGGCCATAGATGCGGAGGGCGAGAGAATTCACTAGAGACAGAGCGGGGAGCAGAACAGGCAGATCAACGAAGTACACTGCTGAGGGGAGCAGCGGGCGGGTCAGGAGGTCTGCCACGCCATGTGGTCGCCTCTGGGGCAGGCAGGAATCGAACTCATGCGGAAGTGGCTTTAGCTTCTCAGTGCAGTGCTTTAACCTGCTGCGCCACCAGGGAGGGCCAGGAGTTTGTCTTTTTTATAGCTGCATAGTATTCCATCACATATACTCTTCCTCATGTCCCTATTACAGACACCTGTAATACTCATATTGTTGCCATACCTTGACTACATTTGTAAAGAGTGTTTTGGTGAATGTAGGAGTGCTTATATGCCTTTGAAATACTGATTTTGTGTTTTTTGGGAAATATCTAGAACTAAAATTGTTGGATCATATTGTAGGTCTATTTTTAATATTTAGCAAAATCTTCACACTGTTTTCCATAGAAGGTAGACTAGTCCCCATTCCAACTGACAGTGTAAAAAGGTTCCTTCTCCACATCCTTGCCAACACATATTGTTGCTGTTATTTTTGAAAGGAGCATTTCTTATGGGTTGAAATGGTAGCTCATTGTGGTTTTGATTTGCTTTTGTCTGATAATAAATGATTAGTATTTTTTCATGTTCTTGTTGGCTATTTTTCTGTCTTTAGAGAAGTGTCTATTTAGTTCTTACTTGTTTTCTTTTTATTGAGTTGTATTAGTTCTTTGTATATCTTAATATAAGCCTCATATTGTCAGAAGTATAGTGTGCAAATATTTTCTCCTGTTCAGTAGGGTGTCTTTCTGTTTTAGTGGTAGTTACTTTTGCTGTGCAAAAGCTTTTTTTGTCTGATATAATAACAATTATTTATATTCTGTTTTATAGTTTTTCTTGCAGTTGGAGATGAAAGGAAAGTTTCTTCAATAAATGGTGGTGGGAAAAGTAGACAGCTGAAAGCAGAAGTATGAAATGTGGCCATTATCTCAAATTATACACAAAAATTTACTCAGAAGATATAGAAGAGTTAAACTATATAAAAGAAATATAGGCACATAATTCTTTTACTCATTTTTATTGGATTATAATTATTTGATTGTAATGTTGAATTGTAAGTATTCTGTATTTGCTAGATTCAAGTACTTTAACAGAAATATTATTTTCTAAGTATTTTCTCATTAAAGGGGGTATGTTTTCATTTTCTTTTTGTTATTTTAATTTAAATTCCATTGTAAAGGTAGAATATACTTTGCATGATTTCAGTAGTTAAAGTATATGGAAGTCTGTTTAAAATCCAGCATATGTAGTATTTGGTTTGTTTTGGAGAATATTGCAAATACACTTGAGAAGAATGTGTTTTTTTCCTGTTAGTTTGAGTGTTCTGAAAATGTCTGTTAGTATTAACTGGTTTGTTCAAACTTATGTTTCTTTGTTGATTTCTCTAGTTGTTCTCTCCATTACCCAAAGTCGAGTATTTATGTTTCCGATTTCATAGTGTATCAGCTTAACTTTATGTATTTTGAGACTCTATTATAGGTTTACATATGTATGTGTATAATTAGTATATGGTACTGATGAATTGACCCTAGCACTGAAAAATTGCCTCTTTACCTCTAGGGCTATTTTAAAATTGTATTGTTTGATATTAGTAGATATTGTTTGATATTAGTAGAACCACCTCAGATTTTGTGCTTTCATCCTTCCTCAATATTGTCGGATATATTTCACAGTTCAACCAGATATTTACTGTTCAATGTAATTAACTTTTTAAAATATTAAATTATAGGAGAAGTATAAATTTACATTCTCTTCTATAGTTACATACTTATTCTACTGGCACTCTTTTCTTATATGATTTGAAATACTGTTTGGGGTTACCTAGTTTTAGCCTGAAGAATTTCCCTTAGTATTTCCTATAAGGCATATCTTTCAGAAAACAGAAGAAAAGAAAGGGAAGGTAGCTGGATATACAATTCTTAGTTGAAGATCTTCGAATGTATATTCTTACTCAATGAACTCCAGAGCCAGGTGCAAAGGTTTTGCTCTGGGGATGGGGTGGCTATAAGAGTAGATTACAGGCTGTAAGAACAATTCCTCCAAAGGAATTGACATTATTTGGAGCAAGGTACAGAAAAGATCAAGTTTTGAAGGCACTACTAAAAATGATGAAGGCAGTGGGAATAAACAAACTAGAGGAAAATGATAGTTCCAGGAGAACAATAAGCAAAATAGCTAGAAATTTACAGAGCAAACCAGAGAAGTTAACAATTAAGATAAAACCTTAGAACAAATCTCAATGACTTCTCAAAGACTGCCCCTTCAAAAAGACTGAATTTAAATAAATTAGACTATGGAGGAGTTTCTGACCTTGGGGAATTATTAAAAACAGTAACACAAGTAAATGGCAGTTGGTAGAGGCTGATAGCTCTCAGTCATTAAAAAAAAAGGGAGACAGGTTAACAGAGACATTAGGAGAAGAAACAATCAAAGAGAATCCAGATAAAACTACAGTCATTTCAGTGTCACTGGGCAAATGCCCAATGCTATTTTCCCTAAAGAAAACATTAAAGGTCACACATAGTGGGGAAATAGACTTAATTAAAATGGTCCAGCCAGGTCACTAAATAAGCAAGAAAGCAGCAAAAATGGACATGGTGAAAATTAGTATACAGAGTTGCTACAATACATTATTTGAAAGTCCAGTTTTTAACAAATTTATGGGGCACACACAGAAACAAAAAGGTTTTACTTGTAGGTGGGGAGAAAAGGCAGCAGAATCTGATTTTGAGAAGGCACAGATGTCAGGATAGCCAGAGACCAAAGTAGCCATGGTAACATGTGCAAAGAAGAAAGGAAAACTGCTTAAAGAAGTAAAGGACTCAATGATGACAATATCTCATGAAATGGAGAATTTAAATAAAGCTATAGAAATTATAATGAAGTTAATAGAAATTCTGGAGTTGAGAAAGACAGTAACAAAAACAAAGACTTAGTAGAGGGGTTCAGCAGAATTTCAGTTAGCAGAATAAAGAATTGGTAAGTATGAAGATAGAAATTTTGCAATCTGAAAAACAGAGAGGAAAAAAATGAATAGAAAGAGAACCGACAGGAGTCAGTTTCTTTTAACAGAAGCTTTCCCACAGTAGTAACTGAAATACAGAAGAAGAGAGAAAAGAACAAAAGAATTATTAAAGTAGTAATATCCAAAGCTACCTAGATGTGCGGAAAACCTATTAATTTATACTTCCAAGAATCTTAACAAACTTCTGGTAGGAAAACACAAAAATATCTATACCCAGACACATGCTAGCAAACTGTCAAAACTTAAAGGCAGAATATTAATAGCAACTAGAGGAAAACAAGTCATTAAGCACAAAGGGACCCCACTAACATGGATAGCTGGTTTCTCAGCAGAAACACGGTGCTAGAAAGGAATAAAGTAACAGTCAAAGGCCTTCAACCAAGAATGTATATCCACCAGAATAACTTTCCCAAGATGAAAGCAACATGAAGATACAGATAAATATAAAAAACTGAGGTTTTATTTATTTATTTATTCATTCATTTTAAAGATTTATTTATTTGTGCATACAGAACTGGGGTGCAGACTAGAGGCTCAGGGGCGGCGAGAGGCTTCACCAGAGACAGAGTGGGGAGCAGAACAGGCAGATCGACGAAGTACACTGCTGAGGGGAGCAGCGGGTGAGACTGAAGAGGTCTGCAGCGCCATGTGGTCACCTCCGGGGCAGGCGGGAATCGAAGTCATGCGGAAGCGGCTTTAGATTCTCAGTGCTGTGCTTTAACCCCCTGCGCCATAGGGAGGGCCTGAGCTATTATTTTTCCTGACAGATAAGTCTTACAAAAATAATAAGGGAAATTCTTCAGGCTAAAGGGAAGGTCAGTAGTCTGCTTTTTAAGGAGTGATGCTTTTGCTCATGTGTAGCAGAGTGAGGTAGGAGCAGCCTCTGATCTTCTTGACCTGCTTTTCCTCCATATGTGCTATGAGACCGTTGGATTGAGGCCACTTGAGGACACTTATATTCTTAGCCTACACTTATGGTGGTCACACCATAAGTAGAGGTGCTGTGTGGAGGAAGAAAACTCTATAGATTTCTTGGGCATTCTTTGTAGAATAACATGAAGTTGGGGCAATGAGAAACATCGGCAGTCTGTACCTTCCAGGGGGTTACTGTAGTTAGTTTTCAGCTGGGAATCCTGCATAGGAAGGGTTCCTGCCCTGGGGAGTCACGACCTCTGTTCTTGAAAAGGGAACCCCTGTTATGCTGAACTTGCAAGGTGGGAGGGAGAGAGCTCTTCTAGGTGCAAATGTCATAGACTATTACTCTTCTTCCTGATCTATACTTTGGTACATTTTCCTAAAAGAATTTTACTGTGTTGTCTGTGTTCTATCAGGAAAATTTCCAAAGATTAATATTTACATCATAAGTTTGCACCATTTTTGGTTATTTTCTTTTTTTAAAGATTTATTTATTGATGCATACAGAACTGGGGTACAGGTCAGGGGTGCAGGGGCCATGAGAGGATTCACTAGAGACAGAGTGGGGAGCAGAACAGGCAGATCTACTGAAAGACAGTGCTGAGGAGAGCAGCAGGCAGGACAGGAGAGGTCTGCTGCTCCAGTGTGGGTCACCTCTGGGTGGGGCTGTGGCCAGCTTCGTAGTGCTGTGCTTTAACCCATTGCACCACCAGGGAGGGCCCATTTTTGGTTATTTTCATTGAGAAAAGGTCTGTGTTACTTCATTCTAGAACCAACTTAGTTTCATTTTTAAAATTCACCTTTGAAAGTGATTGTTCAATACAAAATCATCTCTATTAATTTCTATATCAAAGTAAAACAGGGCATACCATTAATGAAAAATTGCATAGACATGTTCCTTGGCCCATCTCTGATTGGCAAAGCAGACTCAAGCTACCAGTGTAAACCCTATGGTCAAGGAAAGTAGATGTTGCCAGCTGAAATTAGGGGTATCTCTCAGGGAAGCTGTGAAGGAATGGGATTCTGGGTAGGGCACCACAGGAATCTGCTACTATTACAGACCAAACTCTGAGTGTTCTAATGCTAGTCCTAGCAATTCATATGTGGGATGTTCCCTTTCTTAAAGTAACAACAACCACACACATACATTGGAGCAAACACACCCAGTGAAATTCTGTGGTGGTGCTGGCATATGAGTAGAATGAGACATATCAAGAGTGGGTGTGATGTTAGCTCACTCATGTGCCGGGCAGCGCAGTGATATTTGGTGTTTCAAAAGGAGTGGGCACATTTAGCTGGACTGTGAATCTTTGTTTAATGAAGGCTTTCATGAAGGGGGATCTCTGAGAAGCATCTTGGAAAATGGATAGAAATTCATAACATGGCAGGAAGAGAATGAGAATGAAAAGAAATTTGGATATGGAGAAAGGTGTGATGGAAGCAGGGAGGTAAAACAAATGCCAAGTTCAGGATGGTGTGTTAATGTATTTAAAAGTCAAATTTCAGAGTACTAGCATTTTTCAATAAAGATGCTGAGTGCAAAGGCAGAACTAATCTCCACCTTTTGATTATAAACCATAGAAGGAACTTACTCACTGGTATTTTTGTACTCAGCAACACATTAAGATACTTTTTATTTTCCTTATTCTTTCTCTACACAGAGTTGCCGAAGAGCAAAGTGCCGGAAAAGGCAAACTAAGGCTTTCTTTACAATTAGAAGAAAGCCGTTAAAGAAAGTTTTTCCCCCCATCTTTCTCTCTCTCTGGAGGAGCTAAAGCTGCTGGCAGCTGAGAAAAGTCACACAGAAGGATTTTTGATGCCTAGCTGGCTTGAATCCCAGAGTCATGCGTATTCCTTCAAAAAGGGGTTTTGACTCCAGGCTAAGAAATCAGACTCTGTTAGAAGGGAGTATCCTCATCAAAGTCTGGGCATTTGCATTTAATTCACCACTTTGCTCCATCCCAAGATGACTTTCTTACTTGTTATAAAACGTAAGCCACTATTCCCCTGAGAAAGAAAAAAGAGAATCATCCATTTTCCTTTTGAGACTTAAGTTTATGTGGTTCCTTAATTACCACGAGCTTGGTTGGAACTGGCTCCCTTGATGAAAAGCAGTTCTGTTTACATAGCTCAGCAAGCTTGTCTATTCTGATAGAGAAGCAGTCTCAAATGAAAACGTCTAAAAGTATGTGTGGACTTTAGTATTTGTAAGTTTTAATGTACTTTCAGTCAGTGGTTCATACTAAGTGCTCCAAAGAGTAACAACACCATCTGTAAGGGAAATTAGAAAACATATACAGGTTTTGTCAGTTTATGTTAACCTCTGCGTAGGCTGTTACTGGACCTGGCAAAGACTTGATCCTGGATTGCATGAGATATTCTAAAAAATCTTATTTCTTTTCTACTGAAATTCAAGTTTAACTGGGTGTTCTGTTTTTGTTTGCTGAATATGGCAAACTAGCTCTCTCTGTTCTCAAAGTACCAGAACCCAAGATACACTGCTACTTTACAGCTGAAGCGGAAGCACTGTGCAATATTGGAAGAAACGTAGCATGTGATGGTACTGAATGCACTGAGTAAATGCTGACTGTAATTTTCGCCACAATGAACAGTTCAACTGTGCCACTGAGCATCTGCCCACACTGTGGGTAGAGCCTGCACCTAAGAACTAGGTTTGCGTTCGTGCTCTTCCGCTCATCAGCTGAGCAGTTTTAGTCATGTTGTCTGATCCTTAGTTTTCACATTTTGCATAATGGGTATTGCTTTACCTCCACCAACATGCAGGGTGGCAGATTGAGGAACTGATGTGTATGTGACATGGCGTAAACATTAGCCCAGTGAATCTTCATAAAAAGGCTCTGAATTAGACACTTGTAATAACAAACCT
This sequence comes from Condylura cristata, assembly GCF_000260355.1. Taxonomy (NCBI): domain Eukaryota; kingdom Metazoa; phylum Chordata; class Mammalia; order Eulipotyphla; family Talpidae; genus Condylura; species Condylura cristata. The sequence continues at coordinate 23,343,350 of NW_004567129.1, read as the reverse complement.
GACTCCATCTTTGACATTTGACTGCCAACAGTCTCTAAGTTTCATCCTACTTCTTGCCCTTGTACCCTGCCTCGGTTGCCTTCCTTTGGTGCTAGGAGTAAATTCCAGCTGTAGGAACCTATCTCCCAGCCCTACTCAATACCTGAACCCCTTTCCAACCTAGTCATTTTCCTTGCCCCCCCTTTCACAGACCTGCCGGTGAAGCCTGCTCTGTTCTTATGACTCATTCATGAGTAATAACCATTTTTCATTTCCTCTTGGGGTGTACGTGTGTGTCTCTGTCTTCACTCAACATTTCAACCAAACTTTAGCTAAGGGTCCAACTATCTTTTTAGAGTAGGTATAAATTACTAATATTATTTCCCCTATTTACAGATGAGAACATTGGGGCTTGACCAAGGAGGTAATTAACTTACACCAATTCACAACAGCTACTTAGTTATGGATGCTGGTTGAACCAAGGCAATCTACCTTTAAAGCTCCAGCTCAGCCCCCATTCAGATGCTCTGGTGCTGGAGAGACAGCATGAGGCAGTTCCTGTGAAATGTTTTGCACAGTACCTGATTGTGCACAATGCTCTACAGACATAGGCCACATCTGAGTTGACTGGGATGCATAGACAGGGAGGTAGATTACTAACTCACAGTGTTTTGCGACTCTACTGAACCTAGAGTTTTCTTAGAAATAAAGGTTTACATGTATAACAAACAACCACCTGATGCTTGCAAACATGCCGCTTCTTTCTTTCCAAAGCACTGAAAGCGCACAGCTTCCAGCAGCCCAAGACATGTTTATTTTTCAGTCTCACGTCTTTCATCCCCTGCTTGTTTGCTGGAGGCTGCTGGCCGGCTGTCAGCGGTGACAGCCCCATCTGTCGTCAGCGCATGGTGCTCCTGCACTGCCTTTCACAGAGACATGTAGGCGGTGCCTTCTAGTTGCCTGGGGAGGTGGGTGGGTGGGAGGGGCTACCCCGGGCACTTGTGAATCCCCATGTCCTCTCCCACTCTGAACGGTGCCGTCAGACCCATCCTATCCGAGAGTGAAGCTCCCCCGTCTTTGGTATTGTGCCTTGGCGAGTAGTGGAATACCTGGAAATTCCACTGGATTCAGAGTTAAAATATATCAGAATCATGATTACAAATGCTTGTGAGCTTTGGAATCTGGTGATTATTAGACATGTGGCCTTTACAAACAGCCCCTCTTGTTTAATTTTTCACAGTGGAAGAAAATTGGATGGTTAGAGACTCACTGTTCAAGCTAAAACTATTTTTGTTGTAAACAGTATCTTACCAAGAAGATGCATATGCTCACAGAATTCTGAAATAGTAATGTGTCTTCCTAGCAGTCACTACTGTTGCTGTCCCTTCCCCAAGCCCCACCGCTGCTGCAGTTGCTACGATTAGCAATAATAATAAGCAGGCACCCCACACAGCTACCAGTTTCCGTCACTGAGCCTTCTGAGTGCTTTGGGATGGGGGGAGCTAGCCTCACAACTGTGCTAGAGGGCAGGTTTTATTATTGCATTTTTATTTATTTATTTTGGTGAGGAAACTGACCCTGGAACTGTGCCTGTGTCATTCAACTACTTGACACCTAAGCAGGGCTCCAGAGAGCCTTGCCCAGGCTCTTGGCACACAAATGTTACCTTGCCTGGCACCTGTGAGTGGAGGAACCTAAATCCCAGGGACTGCAGTCATGTGTCTAAGGGTCCAGGGCAGGAAGTCTAGAATCTGAGTTTTCCAGAACACAGAGAACTACTGTCACTTTATGCCAGGTAAATAATGGTGAAGGGCTCGCCTGTATCCTCAGTGATGCCATCTCTGGTGCTAAATATAGGTCCTAGTCACTATGCTTTTTCTACTTGTGGAAGGATAAAGGTCTGAGCGATAGGGTGGGATGTGTTCAGGTAGATATATATATACTTAGAGTGTTGGAATACTATGTTCTCTTTTCTTTCCTGCCCTGGCTCCGTACTTCCGCCATATTCCTCCTCCCGATCCCCACTGCTCAGGCCTCTGTGAACTCACGGCACTCTGCATGGTCCCTTTTTATGTCTCTCACACGGCTCTGTGATGGTCTCTTCACCTGTCTGTGTTTCTCACTAGATAGCAAGTGGCTTGAGAGGAAGATAACTATTTGGTCTTTGTGGAATCTTATATTTCACAGATAACAGGATGGTAGGTATCCATAATAAATGTACAGAAGCCTGGCTGATGAACTCAACGGAATTGCCACTAGTTACAAATGGCTATGTCTCTTTCCCTGGACACAGTGACCTGAGAGTCAGAGTGGCAAGTGTGGCGTCACAGCAGAGGTAGGGGTGTTAGCAGGCACTCTGAGCTCTGTTAAATAACATTAAATAGAATATGTAATGCTATTTATAACTAGATTATTCAGTTGCAGACATTTTCCCTGAATAAGAACATCATACTGGTTCAGACAGCCCCGATTACAGAATACTTGGTATCATGATATCTTTGATGCTTTCTGGGAAACAAAAGAATGTGTTCAGTGAATGCTCTTTCATGCATAGAATATGATCAGTGTTATTCACCAGGTGACCCTTAAAGTGTCAGAGAAAGATGTGGGGCTTCTGAGGGCGAAAAACTGCATTCAAAATTTTCCTTTGATTTGCTTAAGACACTTTGCAGGGAAGCATTCAGAATGAGGAATTAAATGGGTAAAAAAGATGCCAAGTAAAATAAGAAGCAACTTGAATACCTTCCCTGTTGAACATCATGAGGTATTTTATTAAGTACTTAAATGGAAAATATTTTTTAAAAGGTAAAAGATGACAGGAATTATTGAACTGAACCAGAGAAAGTGTTTTAGGCAAATCCTCAGAGGTATTGTAGAAATATTATCAGCTCTTTGAATCATCATACGCTGTCCATACATATTCAAAGAAAACTGTTCTTCAAATGTCAGCACATTACTCTGCAAGTTTATATCTGATTTTCTGTCGGTTCTTTCGGCTAGGTCTCTTTAGAAATTGCTGATTTTCAACCATACTTTTTACCCCTGCTGAATGGCACACTGAATATTTAGGGCATTAAGAAATCAAAACCCTAAGTTGTCAGTACTGAGACATCTGCATTATACATGCCTGGAATGTGTGAGTGGAGGCGAGAAGCCTACATTGGTGGGATTTGTGCAACAGGATGAAAAATAAATGTCGAACATTAGGCCCTACTGTTCAGGTGGAGGAAATGATTGTATAAACAGGAAGTAACTGCCAGCATGTCTGTGGATGCAAGGAAGGCATTTTGATTTTTTGAGGAGGAAAACAAAGACAAAATAATAAAATCACTATTAAGAAAAAGTGGCATAATAGAAAACAGTGTTTGCATTGCTGAGCATTTAACCAATGACTGCAAATAATTCTCATGATCACATAATGGAAAAAACGATCATCAGTATTTTTGTAAGTGAGTCCACTAAGGTTTTCGGAGGCAAATAAAGAATTTAAACTGACCAGACAGCAAAAGTCACAGTCTGGAAGTTATCAAGTTTTGCTGAAGATTTGTAGTTACGGAAGCTCTGATAGAGACTGGTGGGAACATGTTTACTAATTGTGTGACCTTACACAAATGACATTATTTCTTTGAGCCCTTTCTTTAGTCTTAAAAAAAAGAAAAAGATATTTGTGGTGTTTTTATGAAAGTAAATATGATGAAATTTGAGAGTAAAAATAGGGTGGATAAGTGGTGATAATGGAGGTGAGGATGATTAGGACACTTAACATACCTATCCCAGAGGGGAAAGAAAAAGTGATGTTCTCTTCCCCTTTCCAAATGCTGCTGTTAGCAAAACTTACACCAACCAAGTATAGGTCTCCAAGGGGATGAGAAATTGCAGTCAACTGCACCCTCTTGGGTTGGGCTGAGACCTACACAAAATGCAGGGAGGAAGATTAGGAAGATGTCATTTGGTCTTTGCAATTTAGGTGACTCATGTTTAAGTCTTTGCTAATTTAGCATTGGGAGCAATAATTTATCACTTTTATGTATTCAGTACTGAAAGTGAATTCTATATTGTTTCCATTAGACTTCATTGGGAAACAAAAAGCAACCATGAGAGATGTGAACTGTTAGGGGCAAAAGAACATGTCTTTTGTTCCATGGGTTTCAGTCAAAGTAGTCAGCTGCAAAGAAAACAAAGTTTTATAAAGATTGGATTTGAGTATGTCTGGAGTCTGCAGGACATATTTTTGAGCACACCTACTGGGCAAATAGTGGGTGGAAATTATTAGCAAATAGATTTTAAGGTCTACCTTGATTTTTGGAAGAATACATTATAAAACAGATAGTAACTAAAGAAATATCTTTAGAAGGAAATATCTGCCATGAGTACAATGTTGAGCTAGATGGTTTTTAAAAGATGTTATTTATTTTTCCGTAGAAGAATCACCGGGGTCAGAAGTGCAGGGAGAGGGTGATAAAAGGAATCACCAGAGACAGAGTGGGGAACAGAATAGGCAGACTGGCTGAAATACACTGCTGAGGGCAGCAGCGGATGAACGAGGAGAGGTCTGCAGCACAGTGTGGGTCAGCACCATGGCTGAGGCTCTAACCGTGCTGCAGTGGCTGCCGATGGCTTCCTAGTGCTGACACTTCACCCTTTGCACCATCAGGGAGGCCCAGATAACTTTTCACTTAGAGATGTAAGTGTTCTGATTGAGCTGTTTATTTTACATGGTGTTTGTATTTTCATTGTATTAAAACCTAAAATAGATTGGTGAATCTCAGAGATGAAACACAGAGTAGTAGTACAGAAATTTCATCAGTTTTTGAAAGAAGACATGGTAAAATCTTGTTCTAATATCTATTTAGTTTTTGCAAATTTCTAATCATTCTTGTCCTACTATGTCAAATTACTTGCTTCTGGGTATTTGCAAGTAAGTCAGATAAAACCTTCAAATACCATAAGCATAATACATAAAAACATGAGAGTGATGTTTTTAATCTTAGGTAACAGAATAGTTACTTAGTAGGTAACACCAACTTCATTATGTCTGCAAGTTAAAGAGCTGGAAAGTTATGTTATGGAATAGAAAATTCAAAACCATCTAAATGTTCCTAGTCATTAGTAGTCATTAGTGATAGTAATTTTTTATTCAATACTGGGTTTTTGGTTTTTGGGGTTTTTGCATTCTTATCAGGTGATAGTAATGTAATGAAGGAAAAAATGTGCATGATTGCTATGAGGACTCTAAATGGAAATGACAATCTCACTGTCACCCAAGAGTAGGTAATAGTATGATTTCTTATTGGCTACAGGATGTGGTGGTTGGGCACTTCCAGTGGCAGGGAACGTTTTATTTAAATGATTGACTGGGATTGTTGATTTACGTGGGCCTGGAACATCCTGAGAGTCAGCTATGTCTACACGATGGACAGCGCCTGAACCTACATTTGTACCCACCTGTGTCTGCATCTGCTCTTAGCTTCTGGGGACTAGCATCTCTGGGAAAATGGGGCAAGTCAGCGCCTCACTAGCCCTGTTATGCATGTAGTAAGGGCTGTGATAACTACCATCTTCAGTCTGTAGTTCCCTGTAGAATAATTCTTGTTTTTCTAACCTGCCATCAGATAACACTAATGTCTCAGTGAAAAACAATTTTCTCTCCAAATCATCTTTCAGGTAGCTGAAAGTAAGAATTAGGCCACTTATTTGTCTGATTTTCCTAACCAGAGATAATGAGTTTGTAAGGAAAATAAAATTTGGTAATTATACATATCAAATGTCTAGCATCTTCTCTGGAAAGGTAAATTATATGTTGTTACACAAACATACAATAGACAGAATTTCGCAATTACTGTGTAATGAATGTGCTAAGAGCAAAGAAGAAGAATCTGAAATTGCAATTATGATATCCTAATATATGATATTCTGGTATTTTTAACTGAACCCCTCCCCCCATAAGCCTAAAATCCGCTGCTGTCCCCACTTTTACATATTTTAAGTGACAAATACCTCAGAATAATTGTATTTTATAGGAATTCCGGAAGCCCTTATACTAGGATTTTATGGAGAAACCTTCAATGAATCATTGCAAATATTTTAGTGGTGGCAAGGTTTGATTCATAGCCACCAATAAATCACTTGTAATTAATATTGGTAACTTAGAAATCATAGTTTTTCTTGTTGAGGGAAATTTATCCAATGATGGCATAAGGTGATCACCCTCCTTACCTGATTGAAGAAGTTTTATGGAAAATCGGGTGGTGAGTTGGGAGCTCTCTTCATAAACAAGTATTTCAGGTAATGAAAATTAAATTTTAAGCCTATGAATGATGATACATACTTCAGCAGCCTGGGTTTCTTAAACCGTTCAGCAAATATAAATCAAAGCACATTAAATGTTTAGGCTTTGAAATTTGGCTCAGCTTCAAGTTGGGCTTTGTGGTTGATTATCCTTTTCTAAACTGTTCAAAGACATCATCAATCAGATTTGAGAGTCTTGGAATGAGTATTAAAACTAGCACGAGTAGATCAGAGTCCAGTTATGAGAAGAAATGTATATTTTGATTTATTTGATTAGGATTGCTTTCTGAAGACATTACAAATTGCAACTCTGTTCTCTTGCATTAGCATGATGAGATCATTGTGCAGAAGTGGTGCTAATGTCCATGTTTAACAGAAAATCTTTGATAGACAGAGACCAAAACCTGAAATCTGCAAATCAACATGTTTCTGGCCATCTTGAAGTACAGCCTACATTTGCTGGAGGCAGAATCTACTTTCAGCAAAGGAAAACATATTAGCAAGAACATCCTGAGAATTAACTACCCTGAAAATAAATGTCCATTATTGACTTTCACTGTTTTTCACAATCATAATCGTCTGACTAGTTAATTATGTGGCTGTGGCTTATTACAGATTATAATTTTCTTTTTTCCCAGTAGGTAACTTGTTATAAAATTGAAAGTGGGGACTATGATCACATTTTTTTTTCACTTTTTCCTTTCTAAATTGTTCTCAATCTCTTGATACAAGCATGTTTAATTATCACTAGATGTAATACCACTGGATGTCATTTTACTAACTATTGCCATTAGGTTTGGGTCTGAAATCTAGAAAATCACAGAGCAAATACTTTGAAATGCTGAACTTGATTATTCTTTGTAGTCTTATAAAGTTTACTGGCCTTTTGGAAAGACTTGCTTTGGTTCCCAAAGTTAATTGGTCCTTGGCATCTATTAAATGCCATTGATGCTTGTTCCCTGAAGGACACAGGGAGGAGTCAGGGAGTATTATTGATATTAGAATACACAAAGGCTTGCGTTAAGTTTAGGGCAGTGCTAGTAATTATAATACAACTGATAATTTTGAACTCTTAACATATGACATAGCTGAAGTAGTTTTCACGTATTATCTCATTGACTCCTCTTGGTCTGGACAATAAGTACAGGTCAGTGCAATGATTAACTGGCTTTAGAGACTGGAAACTGGGGCTAAGGGAGGCAGACATAGCTTGTACAAGATCACGTGACTGGTAGGACTCAGTATTAGGATTCAGTTGTAAACATCTACCTCCAGGAACTGTACTCAGCAGCACCCCTCCACTCCATACACAGGCCGACTGTCTGTGTGTCCGCGTAGAGGCATCACTGTCTGCTGAAATGCCACATGTTAGTTCATCACACATGTTCTGGTCTTGTCCAAAGCACTTGGGACCAATCAGGCAGCATGGGTCCTGGCTGAATGGGTAAGAAATGGAAGAAAAAAGGATTTTTAAGAGCAAGTTCTTTTTCTCCATATTAATTAGACTGCCAAGGACTCTGATTTGTAGTGCAAATGTATGGTATTTGAATAGACGTGCTTAAAATTCTTCAAAAATGGCATGAAAATTGTGAAGAATAGTTTTTCCGCTTCTCTCTGAGGGCCATTTGTTCTCATGTTCTAGGATGTGAATTCACCAGAGTTGTTGGCATAAACAAAAGCGATTGATGTTTTAGGCTAGTTTTAACACTATCTCATTCATAAGAATATTAAATTATTTTAGGCAAAGTGACTATGTCAAACTGAATAGAAATAAAGGGAAAGTAGTAATTAGACTATGTTAAAATATAACCTCCAAGGATATTAAATATGCAAGAGCTCATCCATGAAAAATTAGACTGCAAGAGGTTACACCATGTATTGGCTTATTTTGTAAGATATCAAATTACCTCTCATGAATAAATATGACTAATAATGGTGACTCTGTAATTTAATGCTATAATATTAAAAATGCTTTTGATTAAAAAAACTAGTTTTATATGTATACACACACACACACACACATACATATATATTTGATCCTTTCCCATTACCAAACCCTAACTATGCAAGTAATTCTACAGATAATTTCTATTTTGAGAAATTTTATTCTTTAAGCTCAACTAATAAAATATTTTAACAAATGCTAGTTAATTGAATATTGCAATTCAAATTTTAAATGGAAAACAGTCACACAAACTGTTGCACTTCATATTAATCCTCTCCAATGGCCTGGATGATTAAAATGAGGGTTTTCCTTATGAATCAGGCATTTCGCTAGGTGCTGAGATTCTGAGAGCAAAATGAGTAAGAGAAATATTATTGCAAATAATTAGTATATCAAAATTTTACCACCCACTGTTCTGCTTAAGATACAGAATCACTGAATATGATATCCTTGCCTCACTGACATGAAGATGCGCTGCAGGGGAGCGACTGTCTGTTTCGGCAGGGGCAGAGGTGAGACATGAAGGGAGGAACTGCCTCTCAGTAGAGTCTTCCATAGTCTGGGTGCCAGTTTGGTTGAATTTTTCTGTTTTCTCAGGTTTTTTTGCAGCCTCTTTCCCATCCTTTTTTGGTCTCATTATGCTTTGGCATTTCACTTACTTATACCTGTGTTTGCCAAAAAAATTGCCTGTTTGCAAAAGGAAGCATTGAATACATTTCCTAGTAAAGATCATGCCAACCACTGTTGGACTCAGGATGAAAGCGAGAAAAATATGGGCACTCTGCCTTACCTTCCCTGCATTGATGGCTGATGGGAGATGCTCGTGAAAGCAAAGAAGTCAAGTGTAGCGTGGCAGCAACTCCAGTGTTTTACACCGTGAAGTAAGAAGCAAGAAGGGGAATGAACCAGTCAGTCTGGGATAAGTTTGAGATTTTTTTTTTCCAGAAATTAAAAAAAAGGATTGAAAACGATCATTAACCTTGCTTAGATTATCGCTAGGAAGTCAAACATGGTTAAGCCTTCAATAAGAGAATGGAGACAGTATGGGAGGAGTGAAGGGGTACTGAGCAGCGTGACATGTTGGGGAGACTCTGAGTGCTGTATTCCTGGAACATGAAGAGTTATGTGTGATGACTGAGCATATCAGAGAGCTGAGTCTTGGGCGATACCTAGGACCTGGCCTCTTCATTCTCGTGGGAATGCTGTAAAAATCTAGCTTCAGGATTCTGGTCATTGTTCAAATTTATGACTTGCATTTGGAATTGAAAAGGAAGTACTTCTACCCCGCAAATCCACAGCATGATGTTGTGCTTTCTCCCAAATCTGTTCCAGTTTTGGTGTTGGGATCTCTGGTGTCAAATTGTATCAACTCAGCTCTTTGTCACACAAATTGGAAATCTTATAATCATGGCGTTAAGTTCTGCCTTCCTTCACCTGTCTACTTTAGGAGAGGCCATGCACAAAGATGTATGTTTGGTTAAATTGTAAGACTTCCTGACCACCAATACTGCAAAATTAAGAATCAGAATAATATGGTATTTCCCAAACATGTTAGTACTTTTCTTTCCTCTAGTCCTGTGTACTGTTTCCTTTCCCTCCTAATCCAACACCAAGTTGACAAACCTCGTGAATTGTTCACAGGTTTTCTGATTTGCAGTCTTCTGTCTCTGAACACCTTCTGTACTTTGTGTGCTGCTTTTGGGAACTCCTTGTGTTCTGTTATAATTCTTTAAAGGAAACATACACTTAAAACTAATATGTTTATAAAGACAAATTTTGAGACTCACATGCCTTTCTTGTTTCCTGTAGTTCCTGCCTTTTGTAAAATTAAAAACAAAAAGTCCATGAGCACAAATTGGTAAACGTTGACTATTAAAGTCTACATATGTATTTTATGAAGCTTAGGTCAATTCTCTGCAAGAATTTTTGGGATGCTAAAAAATTAAATTGATCCATTTTAATGATCCTCGTTACCTGGATTGACATGGGGGATTAAATTTTGATATAAAAGTCAGTGATCTGGAGCTACAACAGATAGTACCACATCCTTAGCTCCTTTCTTTAGATAATCCACTAAAACAACTCTTAGGTCTGAAGCCTCTTAATTTACCTCTCTCATGTTCATTAACTTGATAAAAATGTCTATAAAGCAAGCTAATATTCATATATACACTATATGAATATATCTATAATATATGAATAATATAATTCACAGCTCACTCCCTTTGGGTCAACATGAGAAATTTGGAAAAATCGTGTTGCCTGAAAAACTTATCAATATTATTGAAAACATGAATCACAGAGTCAGATGTAACCTGGATATTTTCTGGTATCTCCCACTGTCTACATATCTAGATAATATTGCTTTAAATTATTTCCCATACTTTTACAGTGCTATCAGAAATGGACATCAAAATTAACAATCAAGATTTCTTTACTGTGTTATCTTCTCTGGATCTCCCAAGTCTATCTAGGGCTGAAATTAATTTCCATACTTTTAAATGAAAGGGAATGTTTGTGTTCACATATCACACGCCATGTCGTCCACCATTGTCTGTATATTCTCATTTGTTGAACCCTAAGAGAAGTAAGAGAACTTCCTCTGTTGTGTGTCTGCATCTTTAAAAATCAGATGTTAACTCCAAAAGCATAGTCCTGGATAAACAACAAGGTTCAATTTCTTTTGGAACAATTAATAGCTGGAAACAAAATCTTCTCTTTAGCCTCAACAGTCAAGCCACGTCTCGATGCCAGGGTTTTCAGTATTTGAGAAAGTTTATGGGCAGAAGTCATTTTAGTATGTGAAAATGATAATGTACTCGAATTCTCTGCTATCGGTGGCCCCCGTTCCTTCTCTTCCCTCCTATGTAAGAACTTTTGTAATTGTCTCCCACATGCAGTGTTACTTTATTCCAAACCATCCTGAGATACTTGTCACTGAGATATTGATTTTATGCCTAGCAAATGGAATTCTAGTAAGGACAAACAACTTGCATGAAGTTTCCCAGAATCTTCACAGCAGATGGATTCAAAATGCAAGTTCTGCTCACTTCACCTCACCACTTCAGTCTGTCTTACTGTCCAGATTTATTCCTAATGAATTCCACCCTCGTATCCCAGAGTACACTATCTTTAAGTAAATACTCTTACTAATGGGTCATTAACCTTTCCCCCATAAATACATTTCAGAAGAATCCATCCCAAAGACCTCTCAAGTTCACCTGTTATGTGTCAGTTATAGCTGTCTTCCTACTCCATGCCAACATCACATTCTATCTGTATGTTGTAACAGCTCCCGTTCGGTTGTTTCATCAGCCCTCTGGACCATCTCTGCCTTCTCGTGTCCTCTTGTATGCTCTCATGCTCAGCTATCTATATATCTGTATCTGTATATCTATATATCTATATCTATACCAACCTTTAATGGATTCCCATTGCTCTGAAAGAAAAAAAAATCCTTCTCAAATTCTACAAAGTCACAAATGCTTCTCAAGCCTAATTGTAGCTTATTTCTACAGTTGGCTTCATGTTTAGTGTATTTCAGCTGCTGAGGCACTGCTGTCAGCCTATTGGGTATGAATCCCTGTTCTTTCACTTATCTGGCTAAAGGATTGCCAACTTGAATAATTCCTCCCCTTCTTTTTGCTTCAATTTTGTCATTAGAAGTTGTTGGCTAATGATAGCAACCATCCATAGTGTTGTTAGAAGAACTAAATGATAGCAGTGTAATGACAGAGATAAATTTGGGACAAGTGACATGTAAATAATAGGCAAAGATTTTCTTTAGATCAGTAATGACTGTGCTGAGGCAGTGATGTTAACTGAGAACCCACAGAAAGGGCAAAGGCCTTAGAAAGACCAGACACTATTGGTCCAAGCCAGTGTCCCACTGTATGCATTTGATCTTTGCTCCCAGAATGAAGAGAATAAGAAAAGGTGGGGGTGGGGGCAAGAAAAGAAAACTGCATCTTTACCATTATTTTAACTTTCCTCACCTTCTGCAAAAGGCTAAACTCTGTTATTTAAGACATACTCAAACTTACCTTCTTTCATGTTCTATTTTAAAACTTACTATTCTCTTCTGGTGTATCTATAGCATTTACTGGTAACCTTGTAATTTAGGTACTCTGGGACAAAGAGATTCAATATAAATTAGAACTAGGCTTGTTGAACTTAACTTCTTAGCTAGCTGTGTGATCTCTTGTTAAGTCGTATTTTGGAATCTTGGTGCTATTTAAGGCTTCTCTGTTCAGTGGTTTTAAAAAATTAAATGGTTTAAAAAAATCCTGATATCGCTTAACTGCATGGGTCTCAGATATCTTTCTGATGTAGCTGTATTTTCCTTTTACCATGCTTAGTCAAACTGAAGATTGATTCAGAGTAATTCTTAGCAATCTTCCTTACTATTCTTGTTTGATCTTAGTATCAATAGGTCCATCAGTGGTTGAATCTTAGAAATTACTTATTGGAATTATTGTCTTTTATTCCTTATTCTTAATGGGAGATTCCTTATGATTTATGTGTTTTTCTCCTGTTTTAACAAAGGCTGATAGTGACATTGAAATCCTAGCTTTCTGAGTTATACAACAGCAAAGAAAGGAAACAACAAAACTTTTTTTTCAATACTGAAGGTTAAAGTTGCATCAGTAGTTTTAATACTGATAAGATCTCAGTTCTCAAAAAAAAAATTTGAGAGTCAAAACAATCACAACCAAGATTTTCTTTGCATATATCAATAAGCTCACTCTAAATTTTACATGAAACAATATAATTAATGATATAGTGAATTGATTCTGGAGACCTTTTTATGCAAAAGAGCACATACTACATGCATGATTATTTTTATATGACATTTCCATAATATGGAATTTTAACTTATAGTGCAAAAATAAGAATAATCATTTCTTCTCAGACCAAGTACTGGGACATGAAAAACATAGGGGTGAATTTGTTCTCATTTTTGAAAAAGGATTTGTATATAGGTGATTGCTTATCAAAAGTCAGTGAACATGTATTAGGAATTGTACATTTTATTGTATTCAAATAGTAAAAATCAGTGTATGTGGAAATAAACAATAGAATATTTTAAGTGCCTGCCGACAGTAGTTCAAGTTGGAGTTTACAAGAACAAACTATTGCAGGTACAGTCAAGGCTCAAAACAGTTTTCTGAAGTAGAGCCCTCCCTACGGAGAAGACAATATTGATATCTCTACAAGATTTTTTTTTTTCAGTTGGTGATTTTATAGAGAGTATGATCTGGACAAATTGGGCAAGCCCATACACTATCAACAAGAAGATCAAAGGGATGAGAAATAGTGCCAGTGAAGTAAGATAAAAGGAACTTGGGTTATTTTGTGTAATTTCCAGAACAAAAGTGGAGGGACTGCTTAACAGCCTTCTTCCCCTTTTATAGAGTAAATGTCCTGTGTTCAGTGAGACCTGCATAACTGTTAGAAAGTTTAGATCAATCTTACCCAGCTTCCCTTTTTACAGGTGGGAACACTGATACCCAGAGATAAGTTGTGACTTGCTGAAAATCCTGTGAGTCACTGAAGTTTCAAGTTGGGAACAGGACATAGCATGGATGCGACCCCAGATAGCAAGCTAACAGTGTGTTACACGTGCAAATGTGTGAGTTCAGGAAGCCTCAGAAAATGTTCTATTTAATTTAGAAATAGGGAATTTGTTTGAAGAATATTATTTCACAATGCTTCATTGACACAAACCTAGTCCCAGTTCGCCATCCACTCCCAACTGCAGCTTTTTGGTTCCGTTAGTCTAGGTCTAAAACAGATGCTACCAAAGCTTGTTTTAGACATCCTGGATTTCAGTTGTAACTTGATTACAAATAAAGTCACGGTTTCTCAGTATCTTAAACAGCGATCTTTTGGATATTGTGGAACACAAGTGTAGGGTTTCTAGGTATTTTCTAATCATAAGTGGTGCCATTGTGAATGCTTAACTGAAATACAAGCAAGTTGAGTCAAGAAAATGCCCCTCCCCCCAAAAAATCACAGTCTTGATCAAATTATGCCTAAACTGATTCTGGATATTTAAAACTACATGGTCCACTAATTGCTCTGTGATTTTAATCTTTCTACATTGAGTGTTCTGGATATTCACAGCCAAAGGCATTTGAAATATTAGCCAGAAGAAATAATTATTCTGAAGAATTAACAGCTTAATTTCTGAACCAGGTAACTGATATTTATTGTAAAGCCCTACACACTTTGCATCCATTATCATGTTTGATACTGACACCCCTTTAAGCAAGCACTGCTATTAGCCTTACTTTACAAATGAGAGAACTGTGACTTCCTAGTCTGACCTGGAGGATTATGTTTACATTCACACAGACAACACAGTTGAAGGTAGCAGAGTTGGAATTTGACCCAGCCTGGCTCTAGGTGCATGACTACGTGCTTCTGCTTTGCATGCATAGTTTGGGCACTGGTGCAAAGCAGTTCTTTACTGGCTTGTAGATGTTTGAAGTTCCACCTAAGTTTTGGCTTCTACAAGTTCCTGTGGCACCGTCATTCCCACAGGAAGCAAGGGAGAAGAGAACAGACCCAAGAAAACTCCTTTTCACTTTACATTAAAAAAACTTCCCAGGGCCCTCCCTGGTGGCGCAGTGGGTTAAAGCACAGCACTGAGAAGCTAAAGCCACTTTCGCATGAGTTCGATTCCCGCCTGCCCCGGAGGTGACCACATGGCGTGGCAGACCTCTCCTGACCCGCCCACTGCTCCCCTCAGCAGTGTACTTCGTTGATCGGCCTGTTCTGCTCCCCACTCTGTCTCTGGAGAAGTCTCTCACCGACCCTGAGCCTCTGGCTGTACCCCAGTTCTATATGAATAAATAAATAAATAAATCTTTTTAAAAACAAACAAACAAACAAAAAAAAACTTCCCAACCTTTTGTTAGAGATGAGCTGTGTTTCCTTGCCTTGAAAAGTACCGTGGACACTGGGTTTCCTCTTACCGTTCTTCACGTCAGAATGCCCAGGGTTTGCCTGCAACCGCCTCTGTCGGCAGCGCGTCACCAGCCGGTGGTCGTCCTGCTGGGCAGCGTGGAGAACTTCCACTCCAGGCACAGCCATTTGGAGAAAGAAATGACTGGTCTTCTTCCCATAATGACTTGCCAACAGATGGGACCCTATGGGGGATTCCTTACAGAATCCAAAAATGTGACTCTGAAGGAGACATCCACGCACTAGATGATTCACAGCAACAGAATGTTAATAAGTCACGTCACTTTGCTCTCTGCCATTTCAGCCGTCTGAGATGTTTAGAATTTTAAGACTAAGTTTTCAGTGGCGGGTTGTGGTGAGGCACAGATGTTTCAGGAGTTTAAACACCAGAACAAATGAATTTTACCAAGAAGCTTTTCAACTTAAACATTTCATAAATTAATTAAAATAAGATAGAATTCATAATAATATGCTACCTCATTTTATCTCAACATTCTTCTTTTTTTTAATGTGTCAGTGAGTATCCTGTTCCTTTTCTTTTAGCAAAGTTCTAAAAATTTTTTCAGATTCTGTGTTATTTCATAACTGAATTTATTGAATCCACCTATTAAATTGGATTTTAAGTTTATTTTCTATGATATTCCTGGTAGATGTGTCTATTATCTGTAAGGAATAATGATTTTGTCTTCTCCCCATATTATCTGTAAGGAATAATGATTTTGTCTTCTCCCCATATTTTATTCTGTCTTGTTTTTGTTTTACCTGAGTCTGTTGGCTGTAACCTTAGTAGAACTGCTTAATGTCGGTAGAACTGCTTAATGATAGTACTCAACAAGTTTTGTTACGCTCCTAATCTTAATAAGAAGACCTCTGTTATAAAAGTAATATTGGCTGTTGTTTTTCATTAAGGAGTACTTTCTCTATGACGACTTTACTAAGATGATTATTCATTTATTTATTAAGATTTATTTATTCATACAGAACTGAGGTACAGGCCAGAGATGCGGAAGGTGAGAGGATTCACCAGGGACAAAGAGGGGAGCTGAACAGGCAGATCACGAAGTACACTGCTGCGGGGAGCAGCGGGTGGGTCAGAAGAGGTCTTCTGTGCCATGTGGTCACCTCCGGGGCAAGCGGGGATCGAGCTCATGCGGAAGTGGCTTAAGCTTCTTAGTGCAGTGCTTTAATCCGCTGCGCCACCAGGAAGGGCCAAGATGATTATTAACATTATTATTTTTAAAGATTTATTTATTTATGCATACAGAATTGGGGTACAGGCCAGAGATGCAGGGTGGTTAGAGGACTCAACAGAGACAGAGTATGGAGCAGAACAGGTAGATCAACGGAGTACCTGCTGAGGGGAGCAGTGGGCAGGTCAAGAGAGGTCTGCTGTGCCATATGGGTCACCTCTGGGGCGAGGATCAAACTCGCTCTGAAGTGGCTTTAGCTTCTTAGTGCTGTGCCTCAACCCACTGCGCCACCAGGGAGGGCCCTAACATTATTTTAATTAGGAAGATTTAAAAAGGCACATTTTTCTTTGGTCATTATTTTGTGGGTTCTAGGTGTTTCTTTAAAAAAGAGAGAAGGGGTTTTTTAGTTTTCTGTTTTGCACAGGCCATTAAGACCTCTAAGGGTGGCAATGGAGAATTAAGATACATAAAGCTCTTTTTACTACTTTTTCTATTGATCAGTCTTAGCTCTATTACACCAACCATAATCCCTCCTCCATTCCTTCGATAGTTACCTTTTGAAAATTTATTCTGGAATATATTCATAGGTTTGCTGATCTTGGTGCAATGTTGTGACATGAGTGTTCTTTTTCCATATCTTCATAAATATTTTTAAGGGACACTATGAAACGTTGCATCAAAACCTGGTGGAAACAGATCATTTTAAAAGCAGGCCTGGTCTGCTTTTTGTCACCATTGTAATGTTCACATCCTTATATTTTTAAATGAAATAAAATTGATTGTTCATTTTAGAATGGTCGTACTAATCAGAACTTCTTGGTTATCATGGTGCAGGTAATCTGTTATATTAAATGTTCAAAATATTTCACTAACTCATGAATTTAAGTGAAGAAACCACTTTGAATTGGTGTACTAGTATTTGTCTTTCCTTTCTTCTGCGATCTTTATCTCTTTTTCCCTCTCTCTCTCCCTCTCTAGCAGTACTTTCAGAGATAACATATAAGCTGCCCACCCCAAGCCCCTGGTGCTATCATTCAGTCCATGAATATTTTGGATACCAGTTGAGAATCAGACCTTATGAAGGCACCAATGATACAATACTTAATAAGGACACAGTCACTGCTCTAGTACAATTAAGACAGGAAACAAATTGATGAACAGATATTTTTTTCTAATCTGTAAGTTTTTACAATGATAAGGAATGGGGGAAAAATGTGTTTAGAATTGTGTAATGGGGTGTGCAGCTCAGATGGCCCACCGAATTGGGATCAAAGAGAGAGTGATGAAAGGCCCGTTGTCGAAGATGTGGGCAGCATGGGGGGCAGGGGAACACAAAGGGTGGCAGAGAACCTTGGAGCTAACAACGCAGCTGTGCCTAGATGGGTGAGCAGGAGGGCTGTTTGCCAGTGGAGACAGAAAGGGTGCCCGAAGGAGCCCTGAGGCCAGCTTGTGGCCCTGGGAGGGAGAGAGAATGAAAACACTGCCGTCTGCCTCCTCTTCCTCTCTGTTCTTCTCTCGTGGCCCATTATGATCTCGTGGCTCGTGATGAACTGTATTCAACAGGAAGCAAGCACTGGGGTTTTGATCATCACTACACATCCGCTCCCCTTGGAACAGAGCAGCGTGGGGTGTTTGGGGAGTGGATCTGGAGGAAGAAATGGAAGATTCAGAGCTCTTGATTTGAAGCCTAAGAAAGTTTGAAAAGTCAGAAAGTCCTGGATTGTAATCTAGACATTAGTGACATTACCACTTGGAGGCAGTTACTCATTCTTTTCTAAACCCAATATCATCATCAGAAAGTTATTAATAATAATAGTTACCACTTGGGCTTAGTATAAGCATGAAAAGAAAGTAGGGTTACAAAGCCCTTAGGACTGTATGTGACCCATAGAGAAAGCTACATGTTCATTGGTAGTAGTAATAGCCGTTACAAACTCTACTACCTTCCTGCTCTTGTTAGTAGTGGTACTGGGTGTCTCTGACTTTTCCGGGACTTGAAAGCAGAATATAAAAGCATAGACTTAGAACACTGTGCTGGATTGGGTGAAAGAGGCTGCTGCTACTTCTAACAGAAGAATCCGTACGGGTTTATTAATTACTAGTTCTTCAGACTCCAATCTATAACAGTTGTGAAGTTTTACAGAGATATTCACTTACTGGAAAATATGCACATGTAGCTACAGCCTGAAAGTTACAAGTTGAGCTAGAAAGGATTGAATAAAGTGAATAAAGGGGACTAAAATTTTGACTGTTTGTCATGATAAAGATCTTAGAATATGTACTTTGTGTAATTGTTAACAACACACAAGAACCCTGCAAAATGTGGTTATGTGTGTGCCTGTGTGCATATATATGGCGATACATTTATATATATATATATAACTTTATATGTTTTATATGCATACTCACACATGTGTGTGTGTGTGTGTGTGTGTGTGTGTATGTATTTTTTACCACCCCAGCCCCTCAATCCTACAAAGGCCAAAAGGCCAAGCAGGGTAAAAAGAGGAGAATCTCAAGGCAAAGAAGAATGTTAACATCGAACTACATATTTTAATGCCCTCAGACTTTTTAAAAGTTTATGTGGTAAATGATTTACATTTCTTCTAAAATCACTTTTGACTTTAAAGATGATTACTTGAATAAATTAATGGAGGAAGGTGGAAAAAGTAGATAGGGTAATTAATGCAGCCTTCTTTTTATACCAATTTTCTATCTCAAAGTAAAATTTAATTTAAGTTCTTGAGGCCGTTAGTGTTAATGAGTATTTATTCCTCTTTTTCTTATACAAAAAAACATGAGCATTTTTAGCATGATTAAACTTGATGACATTTTATTTACATAATTACAATGTAAAGCTTTATAGAAATATATCCAAAATAATTTTCCCGGTGTGTATGGTGTGTGGTGTGCATTTTTTTCCTACAGAAGGGAAGTAGAGGGGGAGGAAATGAATATTTGAAGGAGTGGTACTTTCACCCAACCTTAATTTCTTATTGGAAATCAAGTGTCAGTAGATGTATCTTCTGAATTATATTCCTCCATCTCTCCATCTGACCCTCAGTGTCCTTGTCTATATTATGAAGATGCTTACACAGTCGGTGTTGTGAAGATCAAAGAAATAGTGATAGGGAAGCAAAATATCACTATGATATTCAACATGAGGATTATAATTCTTAAAAAAATAATGTGGTAGTGGTTGAGAGCTCAGCCCCTGAGACATGATTGGCTTATGTTTGAATGAGGTTCCAGGCCCATCAACTCTGTGCTTGAACATGAGCTACACAAATTAGAACTTGTTCCTTTGTATGTAAAATGGGGGTAATGGTAGTCTCAGCCTCAGAAGATTCAGTTCGTCAGGGCAGTCAAACACTGGTAACTCTGCGGGGTGTATCATAAAGCCTAAAATAAATGCTGTTATTATCAATAATACTGTTGCTGAGAGAGGCAATTGAAAGAGGAAGCTTTGAACCAGTGTGCATTCTGTATCCTTTCAGTCTCCATTATCTGGGACACTGATTCTCTACTGCATTAACCGCAGGACTGGGCAAGGTGCAGAGGGGCGTCAGGGTGGAGCATACCTTGCACTGACGATGTTTCTGGTACCGGCAATGAATGAATCCAAAAATGTGAAATAAATGTGACCAAAAGTGAGTTGCCAAGTTTGACATCTGTTATCATGTCACCCATGAAAATAGGCATCTGGATAAAAGGTCCTCTGTGTATCACCTCGTTTTACCATGAACTTCGCCCGGATATGTCAGTTCCTCACTAATGTTGGTGTGAATAAAACATTTTGTTCCTTTAGGGAATTTGTAGCTATTGTATTGTTAAACACTGGTTTATAAGAGTCTGAATTAGCTCTCCAATTTTGTTTTTTTTTCACTCTCTTAAAGATGGTCATAAATACAAGTCACCATCAAGTGGGACAGACAGCTTCTAATCCCTCCCTTCTCTGAACCAAGCCCCTGAATCTTTTCAAGATACCTGATTGAAATGCCAATTCTCCTGACTTGTAAGGATGCCTAGAGTATTAGATGTGACCATGAACTCTGGGGTCATAGAGATGTGAATGTAGGTTTTCCCGCCATCTACTGGCTATGCAGTCTTGAATTAGTTATTTAAACTGACTATATTAATCTGCAATACTGGATAATGGTATCAGCATTCCAGACTGCTGCACTGATTAAATCAGTCATCAGTGTTAAGTCCTGTCTGCCTAATAAGTCATCAATAAATGGTGACTTATCCTTCCTAAGTCTTGATTGTGCTAAATTCAAATGTGGTATCATGAAAGAATAAACTTTACTCTGCATTTTTCATCACTGACACTTTAAAAGTTAATGAAAAGTTATAGCCCCTAAAAATGTGTATTATACCAGCTTCATTATTAGTACTATTTAACCCAAAAACAGATCAACTTTAAGACATAATTTGAACAGAATTAATGGAATCCTGATATTAATTACTCACCAGTGTATTTTATCAATTGTCAGAAATATGATTCTTTAGAAAAGTGTGGTAAGTTATTTTAAAAATTTTGATATACAGCAACTTAAACAAATTCATTCCATTTACACCAGCTGATTCAACAAGAATTTGGTGTCATTTTTAAAATGAAAAACCACATTGAACTCACCAAAGTTATAAGCAAACATGATTTTGTAAATGGAAGATTTTTAATTCCCTAATGTCCTGAAGGTGATTTTGTAATATAGACATTATTCTGGAGATCTTTGTTTAATTGCCTATTATGTTTAGTTTTTCTAACCCAAAGCAGTATCTGATCACGTTAGTATGTATGAAGAGCTAACGGATGTTTTCCTAACATAAAGTCAGTTCATTTGTTTATGTAAAATCATCATGTCATTAGACACACTCCTTTCATACACGTGGGAGTCATTCTGTTGGCATAACTCTTTGTTAAAGTTTTCATCTAAATTCTTGGAATGTTACATCTGAAACAGCATATTGTATAGGACCTTTAGTAGTTTTTCATTTTTTATATAGATTTATCACACTTTTTCTCATCCAAAATTTCTACAGAAAAGATGTTATCACCACTTTGCCGAGGAGAGATTGTTGTGATAGTCCTATGAATAGTAAAGGGCTGTGTACAATCTATAGCCCACGTTTTTTGGTGTATTATGTTCAACGTCATTTCTACCTTAATATCCCAAATAATTTCTTCCAATGACCTTTACTTTTGTGTAGTAATTTAGAGGTAACAGTGCATTCAATGTAAAGTGACTTAAACTTAAATTTCAAAATATGGCCATATCTCACAACAAGTCCTAAATAAGCATATGCTAATGCTACTTAATCAGAGGTTCAGTGCCATTAAGCAGCTATCATCCCATGTATCTGCCCTGTCGTACTTTGAATTGACTGCAGCCTTCAAGCACATCCCCCTTATTGCTCAAACGACGGACAGCAGAGATAGAAGCAGAAGCCTGCCTCATCAGAAGGAACTGCTGATCTTGAAAGTAAACTCTCAGAGGTTACTGTAAACAACATCAATACAATCCAGTCACCACTGCAAGCTTAAGTTCAGTCATTATTGGGAAATTTAATTAAATGAAGTTGCTCTGCAGGCAGATTTAAAATGACATAACCTGATTTCTAAAACCAATAAAAATCTTAAGAACCCAAAGACATTTTCATTTATCCACATCATAAAAACAGATGCAATAAATGGTTGAGGCCATCTAAAGATATTTTACAAGCTGTTCCATCTGCTTGTTGGCATCCCACCCAACTAGTGTAGGTGGTTCTGAGTTCTTAGTCAGTGCTAACACTTGCACAACTTGGCATGAGTAGGGACCATTTCCTTTTTCTTTTTTTCTAATGGTCTGGAGTCAATTGGAAGACGATATTTTATTTTAGTTTTTTGAACCTTTAAGTCAGGGGGAAAGGGAGTTAGCTTTTTGTACTTTTCCAGTATCTCAAAGTGCCTTGCCTAGTGGGGCTTCTTTTGAAGGCGAGAAAGAGCTGTCGTGCTCTGGTTGTTTACCAGCACAACTCTTTTGCCTGGCTATGCACATTTTCATATATACGTCTTCTAGCCACTGTGTCCCTGGTATATTACACGTGAAACATATGCCGATATTCACCAGCATAAACACACACACACACACACAACTTTGCACCTGACTTTTATGTCTTTCCTGGTCAAGGAAAATTTCATACATCAAATTTCACCCAGATAGCAGCTTTTGCTCTCTATAATATAAGAAGATGAGAAACAGTCATGGATTTAGGCTTAGGGAAAGTAGGAGCTTATGTGAGTGATCTTTAGGTAATCTTCTAATTCTCAAATCTTTGCTCAACTCATGATTTGAGTATTCCCTCACTAATACCCTGAGAAGTAAGTTAGAGTAGATATTAATGTTTCTTTATTTCATCAGGGAATTCTGATCTCTGGAATGTCAAGTTATTTTTCTGAAAAAGTATAAATATTATTGATTAGACTCTAGTTTTTGCTGTCTCTGTACAACAGTAAGTATTATCTAGACAAAGTATGAATGAAGTATCTGAAGGGATCCTGGTGTTTATGCACAGATCCTCCTTCAAGAATGAGACATTCATTCTCCCAACTCCCTGCAGAATTTTCCATGGACAGTTGAACTGCTCACTGGGATTTTATACTCAGCCAAAATGAGCTCCTTTTCCTGGGGACACTGTATCCACTCAGAGGTCGTTGTGGAGGTAAAAGTGCCTACCCCATGCTAAGAGCTATCCATCTGTCAGCTCACACCCTTACTGTGAATGCACTGCAGCTAAACTATTCCAGCCCTCCACTTAATCGCACATCTCTCACTTTTCCATAAACTTTCTACAGGCAGATTCCTTTTTTAAGATCTGTTGCCAGGATTCTTACCTAAGGCAGGTGATGCCAAGAAGAGATCAGCCTCTACGAAGCATGTTTGAGATGACCAATCACCAGATATCTGGCAGTACTCACCAGGGGTACACTGAGTATGGATTAGCCCTTCAGCATGCTACAGTTGTAAAGCTTTTTAAATCGTGTTAAAAGTAGATAAGATCTTAGTGAAGAAAAATGTGTAAATAAGGATATATCTTAAATGTTTGAAAAAAATCAAAGAAGGTAATAATAAAATTAGATAGATTGAAGAACTAAGTTTGAATTGTTAGCATCATGTCAAGGAAGTCATGCAACCAGAGACAGAAAATGTTCAGGTTAGAAGAAAATGTTTAAAATGCCCAGATCAGGCCTCTAATTGTGATAATGTAGGATGCTCTGAAAAGAGAGGATGAGGACATCATGGTCTATACATCCATAAGTGTGGAATCCCTATAGGCTTCGTGGAGCTCTGCACTTGTGGAAATGTGACGACACTTTAAGTAGTGTCCTTCTGGGCAGAAACCCAGAATTTTCTTGAAGGATCATAAAAAGAATGTACTTCAGAATCTTCTGTAACTCTCATCTTGGCCATCAAACGCATAAGCTGGATCACCTCACAACCTGATTTAGTTGGACAAGTACTTGATGCACTAGGAAGAAAGGACATATCCTCCCAGTTAGGTTTAAGACTTAGCCACCATGTACTAGCACAAAGTAGGAGAGTCTGTAGAACTGGATATTAAGGGTAAGGGATCGAGATCACAAAATTGTTTAAGAGACTAAAGTTACTTAATTTCACATGATGCACATTTTTAATATTATATTTATTTTTAAGGTGTTTGTAGCATCTGGTGATTTTGGAAAGCTTTGTGTCCATGTGGCCACTGTCTTCCCTGTTTTAATACAGTACCATGGCAGAATAAATACTGCATGGTTTGGCTTTGTTTCAGTTGGACCAGTTGTCTTTTATTTGAATGATGCATTACATAACATTTATATTAGGTTCAGGCATGCAGCATATGATTTGACACTTGTTTATATTGCAAAGCCATCACCACAATAAGTCTATTTACCACCTGTCACCACACAGAGTCAAAGAATTGGTATTTGTCTTTCTTTGTGTTATTTCACTTACCATATGTGTTTAAGTAGCACCCCTAATGTTGCAAATGTCAGGGTCTCATTCATTTTATAGATGGGTGGTATTCTATGTGTCACCTATATCTGTCTGTCTATCTATCTTATCTCTCTCTATATGTATATGTAAATATCTGTAGATATATAGATATAGACATAGATACCATACTGTCTTTATCAGTTCATCTATCAGTGCATACTACGGCTGTGTCCAAATCTTGTATTTTGTAAATAATGCTGCAAATGAACTTGGGGATGTTGCTTTCCAACTCCTGGTTTCATTTTCTTCAGATAAATAGCCAGAAGTAACATTTCTGAATCATATGGAGTCATATTTTAAACTTTTTGAGAGCTGTCCATAATATTTTCCATAGAGACTGCACCAGCTTATATTCCTACTATTAATGCACAAGCGTTCCTCTTTCTCAAGGCCCTCACTGACGCTCATCTCTTGTCTGCTTTGATAGTAGCTGTTTTACAGAAATGAGGTGATTATATCTCATTGAGTTTTTATTTGAATTTTCCTAATCCTTAGTGATATTGAACATTTTTCATTTTCCATGTTGACTATGTGTCTTATTTAGAAAATAATGTCTATCAGATTATCAGTCTTTTTAAATTGGATTTTTGGTGCTAACATGTATGGGTTCCTTATTTTGGACATTGGACTCTTTTCACATATATGATTTGTTAATACTTTTCCCTTTTAGTAAGTAACCATTTTGTTTTCTTAATTGTTTCCTTTGTTTTGTAAAAGCTTTTTAGTTTAGTTTTTTTTTAAAGATTTATTTATTTGTGCATACAGAACTGGGGTACAGGCCAGAGGTTCAGGAGCGGCGAGAGTCTTCACCAGAGACAGAGTGGGGAGCAGAACAGGCAGATCGACAAAGTACACTGCTGAGGGGAGCATCGGGCGGGTGAGGAGAGGTCTGCCAACCATGTGGATGTCCTCTGGGGCAGGCGGGGATCAAACTCATGCGGAAGTGGCTTTAGCTTCTCAGTGCTGAGCTTTAACCTGCTGTGCCACTAGGGAGAGCCAGCTTTTTAGTTTTATGTGTTTTTTTCCCTTTCTTTTTGGTGTTAGCTCCAAAAGTAATAATTGCGAAGACCAACATCAAGAGCTCACTGCCTGTGTTTTCTCTTAGCAGTTTTAGAATTTGGTTTCTTATGTTTAAGTTTCTAATGCATATAAGGTTAATTTTTCTGTATAGTATAAGGTAATACTCCATTTTCATTCTTTTTAATGTGGTTGTTCAGTTTCCCAAACACCACTAATTATGTGTCCTTTTCCCCATTGTCTGTTCTTGTCTCCTTTATCAAAAGTTAACCATATACGCATGGGCTTATTTCTGAGTTTTCTTTTCTGGACCTTTGTTACTATAGCTTTATAATATAGTTTAAAATCAGGGATTGCAGTATCTCAAACTTTTTATTTTTTTCTAAATATTTTTTGGCTATTCAGTGTTTTTTATCATTCCATTTCTGTGGTTTATTCTAAATCTGTGAAAAATGCCTTAGGTATTTTGTTGGAGAGTCCATTGAATTACTAGACTGCTTTGGTTAGAATGGCCATTTTAACATTACTAGTTCTTCTAACTGGTGAGCATGTACTATTTTTCTGTTTCTTTGTATCTTCAGTTTATTTTATCAATATCTTACAGCTTTCAGTATACAGTATACTAGAGCTTAAGTTGTGTATATTGTTTTCTCCATAGATATTAGGAGGGAAATTTTTCTCTAGAGTGCTTTGTCTTCCATAATTTATAGGTACACTATTGAAATGTGTGTGTGTGTGTGTGTGTGTGTGTGTGTGTGTGTGTCTATAGTCTTAACATCAACTTTTGATGTATTAGTAGGTTGTATTTTTTTTTAAAGATTTATTTATTTGGGCATACAGAACTGGGGTACAGGCCAGAGACTCAGGGGCGGCAAGAGACAGAGTGGAGAGCAGAACAGGCAGGTCGACGAAAAACACTGCTGAGGGGAGCAGCGGGCGGGTCAGGAGAGGTCTGCCACACCATGTGGTCACCTCCGGGGCAGGCGGGGATCGAACTCATGCTTAAATGACTGTAGCTTCTTAGTGCTGTGCTTTAACCTGCTGCGCCACCAGGGAGGGCCAGTAGTTTGTGTTTTTTGTGACTGCTTCTGGTGTATCCCACCTATCAGGAAAACCTGAGGGGTGAAGTTGGATAGTTCTCTTCCCGAGATCAGTTATGTTATTGTAAAATAGGTTCTCCATTTTCAAAATGATGACTTCCTCTCATCCTGTAGCTCTTCCCTGTGAGAACTTGTCAGAACTCTTAGAGTAAATCTTAAATGCCATAGTAACTCCCTGAAGACTGGGCCCCTGGTGATTTTTGGTCTCAGTGTATACACTATACGCTTGCATCAATGTGGCAGTTGTAGTTTAGGATTTTCAACCAAGCATTGATTCTGTGAGGCTTTCTGTTCTTGGATGTTCTGGCATGTTGTGAATCTCTGCATTCATCCACCTGTCTCTCCAGCTTGGCAGGGGGTATTCGTTTGCTCATGAGTTCAGTTTTTTGCTGGGTCTAAGAAGAGTTGTTGTTTTCCATTTATTAAAAACATTTTCCTTATTAGTACTCAAGTGATTTCAAGGCATTACATGCTAGATTAGAGACTGGAATTCCTCCTCAAGCTTAAGTGTCAAGAAATTCAGTGCTTCCTTCATGAAACGGTTGGGTGTTTATTTTATAAGCGCGCGAGTGCTTTTAGCAAAAACATTTTTTGTCAATAGAAACCCAGAGTCACTTTTGTTCACTGAAGAGTTGAATTGCGCTTTACGATAAGCCTGCACATGGCCACATTGCCCTGCTTTACTCCATTTTATCCTATCTTTGTTACTGTCTTTAGTTTGCATCAATGTATCTACCTGTGAGCATAGCCGGGACTTTTAAATTAAATTAGTAAGTTATTATTTTATCTCATTAATAACTAATAGAAAGGTCAAACTTTGCTCAAAAAAGAAAAATGAGAAAAAGGAAAAAAATGATTAAAATTGCCATTTTTAGCTCTGAGTTTACTGATGAAATAGACATTAGATGATGTCAGTCTTTTCTCCACACATCATTTTCTCCACCTGTAAATTGGGAGGTTAGGTTGGAAGTCATTAGAAATTGAGCCTAGACTTTCTTCACCTTCATTTGAATATATTTTTCAGAAAAAGAGGAGAATAAGGATGCCACTAAGTTTCCATTTTCCTTGTGATTTCTTCTACATTACAGCATTGAGTGTAAGAATCATTGTGCCAATTAATTAGCTCTTAGTCAAGTCTTTGCTTTAGCAGTGGGATTTTCATTATAGACAGATCATACCTTTTTGTAGTCCTTACAATAAAAGAGAAACAACATATATAACATATCTTTTTTTTTAACACCCTACTATTCCTCTTAAGTTCTAAATTAAAATTTCCAATAGTATATTTTAGAATTTAGGGAAGAATTGAATACTATAGAATCATTCTGTTAAAATTAATGAAAGTTGAATATGAGATTTATTTGTAAGCTACCTGTATGTGGGAGGGGATTGTGAATAGGACAAGTTATTACATGTTTCATAATAAAATAATTCATATTTTAATACTACCTAGTTATATCATGTGTACCTTAAAACTTTATGAATCTGGGCCCTCCCTGGTGGCACAGCAGGTTGAACCACAACACTAAGAAGCTAAAGGCACTTTGAGTTCAATCCCCAGCCCTGGAGGTGACCCATATGGTGCGGCAGACCTCTCCTGACCCGCCCCTGCTCCCCTGAGCAGTATACTTCCTCAGTCAGCCTGTTCTGCTCCCCACTCTGTCTCTGGTGAAGCCTCTCCCCACCCCTGTACCTCTGGCCTGTATCCCAGCTCTGTATGCATAAATAAGTCAATCTTAAAAAAAAAGATAGAAATCTAAATAATACAAATACTACATGGAGCAGATATCCTGAACTGTATTAAGCATGGGAAAATTTGAAAGCAGTCTCCTGTTTTTGTTTTTCTATTTTTCCCCCTTTTTTTTCATCAAGAAGTTCCTGGGTCACTAAGGAAAAAGCAGTTGTGTCTAATGCAATTTCCAGGTAATTAAGCATTTTCAGAAATGTCAAACTACTGAACTTCAACATAACTTAACACCCGGGTCCTTTACACTAAGTAGGCTAATGGTCTGCTTCTCTCTTTTCTCCACTGGATTGTCCCCTTTACCTTTCCTTTCCTTGATAAGGCAACATTTCTTCTAGGTGAACATCCCTGCAAGGGTAGGCAGGAAGTACAGCCTCATCTATAATGGTGACACAGTTAATCGTCTTTGACAATATTCATTTGTGACTGAAGTGAAGCATTTCCAGACCAGAACTGACACTTTGATATTATAGATCCACAAATGCAGAGATTTTGGTCAAAGATACTGAAACCCATTTCAAAAACATAATATTTCACACCTGGGTTTGATAACTCTTGACTAAGCATTAATGTAGGGCATCTGTAAATCCAAATAAAGTTCTGTCACCTCCTAAAAGTAGTATGAAATAGGCCCTCCCTGGTGGTGCAGCGGGTTAAAGCACAGCACTGAGAATCTAGAGCTACCTCCGCATGAGTTCGATCCCCGCCTGCCCCGGAGGTGACCCACATGGCGCGGCAGACCTCTCCTGACCCGCCCGCTGCTCCCCTCAGCAGTGTACTTTGTCAATCTGTCTGTTCTGTTCCCCACTCTGTCTCTGGTGAAGCCTCTCGCCGCCCCTGAGCTTCTGGCCTGTACCCCAGTTCTGTATGCACAAATAAATAATCTTTAAAAAAAAAAGTAGTATGAAATAGAAGAGATATAGCCAAGAAGTGAGAATGTCATTCAGTTTTTTTTTAAGATGTATTTATTTATGCATGCAAAACTGGGGTGAAGGCCAGAGGTGCTGGGGTGATGAGAGGATTCACCAGAGACATCAGGGGAAGCAGAACAGTTAGCACAATGAAGTATACTATTTGAGGGGAGCTGCAGGCAGACAGAAGAGGTCTGCTGCGCCATGTGAGTTACCTCTCTGGCTGGGGATTGAACTCACGCAGAAACTACGTCACGCAGCTACGGTCACCTTCAGAGTGCCACCAGAGTGCTGCACCTCAACCCCTGCAGGGAGGGCCCGAACTCAGTTTTGTGTATTGTTTTTTGTTTTTTTATATACAAAGTAATTCAAACAAAAATTTAATGTTCTTCTGTGGTCTTCAGACTTGTGAGAGGGACATATAAGTAGATAAATCTTACTTACTTTCAGACAAGTGTTTAGACTGTGAAGAACTTGCAAAGCATTTTAGTACCCCCCCCCCAAAGAAGAGCACTGAGACCAGGCTGAAAAATTCCAACATGCTTCCTAGTAGAGATGGATTCTGGGGTAGCTTTTGAACAGGAATAGCTATTCAAATGAAGAAGTGGAGACAGGGAATTTTACTGTAGAAATAGCACTAAGAAAGGAGCAGTCAAGAAGATGGAGTGTCCAAAAAGTGAAAGATGGTGGTCTAGTAGGCTAGAATGAAAGCTAGCAGCCAAGGTTTAGGGAATGTGGTTTATCACATTAAGATGCATAGATTGTATCCTGTAAAGAACAAGGTTTACTCAGTTTGAAAGAATTGAAGATAATGATTGTTGAAGAAATTCTATCTGTCCCAAAGCATATTGTCAAATCTGATCACTGATCCTACTTCCAAAATAATAGAAGTATAAGGAAGCTTGGGCATTAAAACAAAACAAAACAATATCTCCTTGCTCATTAGAGATGAGGAATTTGAGACCTGGACAAAGCAGGGCATGATTTGCTCTAGGTCACACAGTAACACAATGGAAAACTTTCAATTAAAATTGGAATCTCTAAAACCCCAGCCTAGCAGAGTTTCCATCCAAATGAGATCTTGTGATCTATGCAGATTTAATAAAAGTGTTACAGTACATTATAACCCAATGCAAGGTCACTGTTCTCTAATCTGAAAGAAGATGAAATTTAGTAAACTAGCTAAATACTTTAAAAGTCTTAACGCTTGGAATCAATAAACATGCATATTGTAGTTGAGTGCTTCAGAATGCAAAATAGAAGAAGCCAAAATGAGCACCATAACAGAAAAGTTCTGTTATGTTGGGAGGAAATGGGTGATCTTACATAATGAGAACCATCAGCCTTGATTCTCTAATCTACAAAGTGGAGTTCAATCTAGACCAGCAACACCATCCACCTGCATAGAGGTTGTAAGGATGCTATGTAATATTGGATGTGAAATTATATATTTAAAACTCAATGTCCCGTGTCTGTATTTCTCGGTACAATTCTTGTGCTTCTGGGACAGCATAAGGTGATTTTAGACATCAACTGAAAACCTGTGCAAGTCATATTGCCTCTTAGCTCCAAATCCTCCACCCTCGGTTCCCATTTATTATCTGAACTAGAGCTGAATTCTGTCCCCAGCGGCTGTTGGAGTGATGCTGGAAGGTGCCGAAGAGCAAGGTTTTGGTTCCTCTTGAGTCTGCTCGGGGTATGTGGGACACAGCAGCATCCTCTGCCCAGCATGTTCCCTGGCTCCCTGTGACCGGCTTCCTGTGGCTCACTGCAGTCCACTGGTGCCTCAGCTGCTTGTTTCCTCTGGCAAACCTCAGCCCCAAGCCACCCCACAAAGTTCTGCACTCTGCAAGAACTGTACGAGGCGATGGCCACCTCAGCCTGGCAGACTACTCCTCTTCCAGGTGTGTAGTTTTGTCTGCTATTCTTTCCCTCCATCGGAAAGGTTGTTTCTCCCTGTAGTTGTTATAATATTGTGTGATTGTTGTTTTTTCACTTCTTTTTTTAGTTGCCTGCTATGGTTAGTTAATATTTGTTACATTGATTTCTTTCTGGTTCAAATTACCTTTTTCTGCCTTCTGATAGGACCTTGACTAACACAGAATGTATTCATAGTAAGCATTTCATTATAGTATGTTATGAATTCTTGATTAAGTTCAAAATAATTTCTTGATAAAAATATTATGTTGGCACCCTACAACCACTGACTTTTAAAATTTGCATAAATTGACAAATATATTATGCAAATAAGAGTGGAAATACCTTACAGATACGGCAAAGTCAAAACCTTGTTATACAAATGGCAAAAGTTAAGGACAGCCAGAACTATTTAATAAATAAAATTTCTAAAGTATTTAATAGTTGTAGGAAGTCTAAGTCACATGGAATTAGTTTGATAGTTACATGGAACGTAATAGGTGTTTACTTACCCATGTGAACTCATTGTATCTTTGCAACAACCATGGAAACTGCTTTCTTCTTAGTATTTTTGTATAATTTTCAGTAGTTTTAAGTACATTGCATTCTTACAACTAGGTCAGCTGTGTATTTTGCATAATTCTCCAGTAATTTGAAATTTAGCAGATGCTTTCACTGGAGGCAGTAATCATAGAGCAAGCACAGAGAAGATTACTCCTTGAAAATAATATGCCTAGAAACCCAGAATGGCATGTGATGGCTCTCTAAACTGCCCATGCCAAGGGTGGTGTGGACTGCCACGGCCAATGGGGATGAATGATTTCCTACCACATTGACTAAGCAACTTTGACCTCTCCTTTCAAAGTACCGGTAGTCCTTATTAATTTCTTATGCAATGAAGATACCAGCTAGATTCATAGACATTACAGGTCCTGAACATAAACAGTGCAATGGGTAGCTGGGTGTTTTCATTATCTTCTCTTCACTTAATTAATGAGGGAAGGATTCCTGCACTCAAGTTATGGAGATGACCAAAGTCAGCGTTGCACAGATGAAGCTGTTAGTTTATTAGTTGCCTAGGGGAGGAATACAGGCCATGCCAGACCACATGATTCTGCCCTGGGGAACAGAGGGAACAGCCATGCCATGGGAACAGACTTGGTGATGTCAAAAGAGCAGAATGCCCTCTTGCCCTATGGGTAGGAAGTGATAGGTTTTTTTGAATAATTTTAAGGGTTGAAAAAGTACTGGAGTCTATGTATTACCTTAAACCCATGTATATTCACCTAATAAAGAGGAGTTTTGGTTCTTTGCTCAGTTTTTGACCTTATCTATAGGAGCAGAGGGAGGAAGAAGAACTTATAGGCAGTCCGTTTAAGATTTTGCCAACTTAATCAAATGTCAGGAAAACACTTGATATTGGCCCTTCACCACCACCCCTCTGCCTCCCACTGTGGCATAGGCGAGGGTATGTTCCAACTCAGTTCCTTTAAAAGAATCCGACTCAAGGCCCTCCCTGGTGGCGCGGCGGGTTAAAGCACAGCACTGAGAATCTGGAGCCACTTCCGCATGAGTTCGATCCCCGCCTGCCCCGGAGGTGACCACATGGCGAGGCAGAACTCTCCTGACCCACCTGCTGCTCCCCTCAGCAGTGTACTTCGTCAATCTGTTCTGCTCCCCGCTCTGTCTCTGGTGAAGCCTCTCGCCGCCCCTGAGCTTCTGGCCTGTACCCCAGCTCTGTATGCACAAATAAATAAATCTTTAAAAAAAAAAAAAAGAATCAGACTCAAGTAGGTCACATTTAGGAATGCTGAAGTCTGGTAATTTTCCAAAAACAGCAGCCTAGTTATTCCAGGAGTTCTGTCGCAGTATTTGTTTTAGTTTTAAAATATATTTGTTGACTTCTTAAAAAAATTTCACATGTACTTTAGGGAAAACATCAGCTTTATTTATCTCTGTTAGCTTCCATAAATTGCCCCCAACTTCACACCACAAAATTAATTTCTGTCCTTGAATTAGAACTTGGAGATTTTTCATAAAAAGGAAAAAGAACAGCCATTTTTATGTCATCTAGCATTTTTAATATCTGACTAAAAAATGATTTTAGAACAGCACTCATAAGAACATAAACATGGGCATTATAATTAATCTACAGCTGGGCTAAGAAATAAACAATTGTATAGGGAACTGATTGTGCAAGTAAGTACATTATATTAAGAGGCCAGAAGATAGTAACATGTGGATTTAACTACCAAGGCCCTGTGGGAAAAGCATATTGTTGGTAATAACCAGGGAGAAGTCATAAAAGTTTGTAACTACTGAAAACAGTTGAGTATGATGAACATAAATTGAGTGTAGGAACAAGGAAGTATTTTTAAAGGACATTATGTAGGGATTTGTTAAAAGAAACGGAGTCTGGCACTGTTGTGTTGACTTAGAACTGTGTTCCACCACCTTCCAGCTGTGTGGCCAGCCTTCACTGATTTAGCCTCTCTGACATTCCACAGGCCCATTGAGAAAGGTGGAAGAAAAATAAACCTCCTCCGTAGTTTTCTCTTTCTTTTTTCTTTTTTCCTTTTTTTTAAGTTTTATTTATTTATGGATACAGAACTGGGATTCAGGCCAGAGGTGCAGGGATGGTGAGAGGATTCACAAGAGACAGAGTGGGCAGCAGAACAGGAAGATAGAGAAGGGAGGAACTGAGGGGAGCAGTGGGCAAGACAGGAGAGGTCTGCTGTGCCATGTGGGTCAGCTTCTTGGTGGGGGATCGAACTTGCACTGAAATGGCTGAGGCTAGCTTCACAATGCTGCACCTTAACCCATTGTGCCACGAGGGAGGGCCCGACTTTTCTTATTTTTTAATATAGTCATTATATCATCTTTCATTGTTGTATAGTGTATGGTTTCCCCATGAAATTCCTATCACCAATTCCTCTGTGCACCATCACTATTCTCCCATGTGCTCTTCCTACCCCCTGGTCTGGCTTCTTCCTCCTCCTCCCCTATAGGATGTCTCTCATCTATGGTTTCCTGATGATGTTCATTATTACTTTATTATAGTTACTTTTTTTTTCTGATTCTTTTTTTTTGTTTTCTCTATATTTGAAAAAGAAAAATATTGAATGTTCTCCATAGTTTTCAGTGAAGAAATAGATGAGATTCAGCGTGGGAATGCATGGCAGAACTCTGGTGTGTCATCATTTCTCAGTGAATATTAGTGTTTCTCCCCATCCTGCATAGCTATGATTTGAGGTTCACTAAGAGGAGGAAAAATTATGTATTATCCAAGTGCTACCTGAGTGTTTCAGATCGGTGGACCTCTAAGTGGAGTCTACTGAGGAGTCATTTGGAAAGTAATTGGCATGTGGTTTTTTTGACTCCACATCTGGGATTCTGCATCAGCTTATGGGTAATGGGGCCAGGTATCTGTCTCTTAAACATGTACTTGAAGTAATTCTTAGGTACACTTTGAGACACACAAGTGTTTCATCCTAAATAAGCAGAAGTCTCCCAACATTATCACAGCACTTAAACTGAGCACTGGTTATGTTTTAGTGACCAAGGAGAAAAAAACAAACAGCAGATAAATAGCTGGATTTTATGAAAGATAACCATGATGTGAAGAATTATGGAAAGGTTTCTGCAGGGACACAATAGAAAAATTGTGTCCATTGTTCTTTTGGGGATACCGCAGGGTTATTATCTGCTCTTTGCCAGAAGCCAGCTATGGAGCAGAATTCTTTCCTATCAGCTTCCAGGAATGGACTGACCTGGCACATTAAAGACTTGGCATCTGTTCAGATTTAAGTACTGCTTGGGAATACAGGGCAGAAACACTGAGTTGATTTGACATGTCATCTCAGCATGTAGAGAAGGCCTGCCAGAAGCAGACATCAGTGCTCTGTGATAAGCCAGGAACACCTAGGATATGGAAGAGCGTATAGAAAAGGGTGTACTGTTTGCAAGTAATGCGGAAGATTAAGGACGTCTGTGGGAGGAGGAAAAGTGAAAGTGAGACAGTAAAAATGTGGGGTTAGGGCACCTCTTTGCCAGGGAACTGCTCTGTATCACCTGTCACCTAGTGTCTTTTTTTTTTTTTTTGGTTTTTCTTTCTAGGAAGAAAGTACACATATGACAGAATTCTCATTCAGGATCCTAAGGTTCAGGAGTTACTGTCCTGGATTTAGGGGGGGGGGGGAAAGACTCAAAAAGTTACTGGTCTAAAGTTACAACTAGGAAGTGGCAGAACTGGAATTGGAATCCTTTTTTTGTCTAGGAACACAATGATGCTATTTTAAGCATGTCACCTTACTTTAGAAGCAAAAACATACACAGAAATAAAACACACACACAGAGAATACCACCTTTTTTCCTCAAGCTTCCTAAAGTAGAGGTGGGCAGTGGGGCGAAACCTCTGCCTCCTCCTTCCTTTCTGCAGTCTACCTTCATTCCTTCTAGAAGTGATCCTGTGAGTGGCCACTAGCTGTGAGTCCCTATGCTGCAGACTGTGGGTAGCGTGGACCTTGTCTAAGAACCCTGCTCTCTTGCTCTCCTGGACACATCGAATTCCAGACATGAACTTCTTACTTTCTACCTCACATGCCCCTCAGGTGTGGATCACCTTTCCATGTACTAGACAACCTGATAGGTAATCTTATTTCATTGTCAGGCTAACTGGGTGACACTCAGGTAATTTCTTTCCACACCATTAGGAGAACATTTGGTGCATCAAGAACTCTTGACTTCAGCCTAAGCAAATATGGTGGCAGCAGAGGAGAGAAGTTTTGCCTGTACACTTTGTAAAGCAAAATCAGCACCACTTTTGGCTATCTGAAATCCTATAACTCTCTAACAACTGGGCCCCAAGGTCCCTTTTAGCCTTCAGCACAAATAAGCTTTGACTCCTGCAGTACTTGTTAAATTTATAATCTTGGTTTACAAATATCTTCAGCCTATAGCAAATTGCTACAACTATTTCCTGTTCCTATCCCAAGGCAATATGTGATGGGTATATAAGCCCGCACAGACACACCTCTTTATATTATTTATGAAATAATTCAGATGCTCCCTCCCCAGAGAAGTCTGTAGGTAGTGGTAGCCTGCAAGGCATTACTCTGGAGGACTGAAATTATACAGTACAAGTTCCTCTAAATGATTTGATAAACCTGGCAGATACAGACCAAAGAGGTGAAGATTACCATGTTAACAGGTAGCCCATTAGATCGATTGGGATAAATACACAGTTTCAAAAGGCATACATTAGAGAAGTAAGTTACACTCCCCTCAAGAGCAACTCAGTGGCACTGCTAACCCAGCATGAACCAGCCCAAACACTGCTATTCTAAGAACTGATGGCCCCAGTGACAAAGGAAATGCAAGTACACACCAAGGAAGAGTCTCTGCATGTACAGTGTCATTTCTCCACAGTTGCTGGAGGTCGCCCATAAAAGGGCAGACAGGACAACCTCCCAAATACCAGGTCTCACATTGCTTTCTTGCTTAATCACACAGGCATGAGGGCCAAGTGGCCTGACTTTTAGTTGGGTGCCCTCTGCTTCACCCAGCCCTGCTGTCCTTTCTTGTTCTCCACCTGCTCTTTTCCTCACCTGTTTTACAGGAGAGCCAGTCCCAAGCCCCACTGGGCTCTGCTTCCCTTTCCTCCAGCTAGCGTGCTGTTTTGTGAACAAATAGGTCATCTAGTTGCCATGCACTTATTTTCAAAGGAACCTCTGAAATGGCTCCTTGATGGAACTTGTCGGAATCCAAAATAAATCCCCTTTTACTTGGGCATGATAAACATAAAACTTCCAGGAAAACAAAAAACCTGACTGAGAAAGATCAATATATCCTTACATATTACTTTTATTAGGGACCTTGTCAGTGTAAAATAACAACTCTCTTTTTCTCTGGCACTGAACACACTGTTTTATGGGCAGAGCAAAATGGCCTTTATTTTCACCTTTCGGGGGCCTGAGGGGCCATGGCTATCAGAAGGGGAGAGGTAACGTGCTGAGTTTCTCTGTGTCCAGGTAGTTGATGGAGTCTCCCTTGCCGTCAAGGTGGTCACTGCCTCTGTGCTTTCAGCTAAGGCTAAGGAGAACGATGCTCATTTCATGATGAATACTGCCTGCTCCCAGGGACACATCTCTGAAAGTTACCCTGATTCAGTGGGTATTTACATTCTAACTGTGCTCTTTAACATGTGCATTATCTTTGCAGTGTTTACGAATAGCCCACATTTTTTCTCTTTATATATAAAATTATAGGCTTCAGAGGGGCAAAGGCCATGATGCTGTTATTCACTGCTCATCAACAGCCTGTTGAATAGTCTACTCAGAGTAGATACAGTAAATAGTAAGTGAGTAATTTAATCTGTGGCAAGTTTATGAAAAAGAATATTATTGTCCCTGATTTCAGATGGTAAGCAGAAGCCCTAAGTGATACATAATTTATTGAAGACAGGTAGTAAAATCTAGTGTTTGAAGCATGTCATGTACTTGACTCCAGAATCCATGCTCCTTCACTTTCTTTAACTATAACTGCAGTATCGGGCTTATGCAGTCAAATGTGAGTACTGCGTAGAGGAGAGCAATCAGAGAAATTCAGACTCTCACGTTTATAAATCACAAGTTTGAGTAATGGGTTCTATTATTCTAGAAAGTTTTCTACTTTAAAACTCAGCCATAGTCAGAGCAAGGATGGGAAAAGTGTTGGCAGTTGGAGACAGACCAGAGCACTGGAGAAACAGGGAGAAGTTGGGGAGTTAGGGGGGGAAGACGTAAAGATACAAGATGATTGTTAAAAACAGAAGAATACCACAACAAAGAGAGCATGTTCTGTCTTTTGAAAATTCATGTATTTCCTGAGAAATCTGAATCGCTTCCCTGTCATTCAATCTCTACACGGTTGAGTGGTGTAGATTGTTGTGAGTCCATTAGTGGTGATTTGCAGCAGATCAATTTAGAGGTCACTTAGGCATGAAAACACTGAGCAAGAAATTGTATACCTAATGAAACAATATCAGTAATAGCATATTTAAATGAACAGTATCCGTAATAGCATATTCTAAATGTTTCATTAAGCCTGAATTGTTGGAATCAGAGTACTGCTGTCTAATAGATTTTACCTTCCTTAACAAGTGCTTCCTTGTTAGTCATATTGTGTCTCCTTATTGAAGTCAGGAAGCTTTCAAAAGTTACAGTATTTGTATAATCATACAATTTTTATGGTAACATTTTATTTGTGCATTATTTTTTAAATGTACTATTTATAATTAATACAATGCAAATTAAAAAAAAACACAAAATACGTGTCTTTTGCAAGGGAAAATCTTGAGGTGTGCATATATTAAAGTACTTTGACAAAAAGATGTTCAGTTCAGTCTAGTTGATTTCCAACACCAGGTATGGAAATGTAATGTCATCAACTAGTTACAGGTTTGCTTTCATCTCAGGATCAAGTGACAGTTTTGGACCTTCAAAAAGCATAATAAGAATACTTACATATTCTTGTGTTGTTTTTTTTTTATTAATAATTTCCCTAACTTCATTCAAGTTGTCTTTCTGGGTTATTCTTGTGTTTACACAAAGAAAAATTGAGACATCTGAGAAAAGTTCTCAGCTGTTTGTGCACTCTGTATAGTCTTAAAAATAATTTCACCACTATAGAACTGAGGGATCCAGAGGGGGTGGAAGTGGGAGGATGAGAGCAGGGCGGGAGGGAGCAGAGGGGACCGGGGTGGGGGGTGAAAACAGGGGCTCTGGTGGCTGGTGCCCTCTGACTACAACGCCTGAAAGGGTGAGATGAGGTAAACCAGTGTCATCTCCACAATTAAAAATATAGAGAAAACATTGATTTCATCTCGACTCCGTGGCTGTTTGCACAGACCCCTGCACCTGTCTGCCTTTGCTCCTTTGCACAAGTGCCGACCAGCAGGCAGGGACTGTTTGATTCCTGCCACCGGCCTGCAGCTGTGTCCATTGCTTTCTCTTCAGGCCCTTACTCTCTGGATGCTCAAAAAGTCACTGCGAGGAAGGCCCACAGTACACAGATTGAGAAACAGAAAGTGGGGCACAAATGGTCACTACTGGCAATAGGCAGAGTTGAAGCGAACCTCTCTACTCAGTGAATGAGTAGATAACGCTGTGGTGTATATACAGTGAAATATTAGTCAGTGATAAAAAAAAAAGAGATGAAATGCTACCATCTGCAACCAGATGGAAAAAGCTGGAGTGCAGTCTGCTAAATCAAGTAAGTTAGTTGGAGAAAAATACCACATGACTTCACTCACATGTGGTAGGTAAAAGAAGTGAAAGAATAAAAACAAAAGCAAGCTTTCAGTTGGTATGTAGATTACTGATCAAAAAGATGTGGTCTCTATCCACAATGGAATACTAGTCAGCAATCAAAAAAAATAAACTCATGCCATTCGCAGCAACATGGATACAGCTGGAAGGGATCATGCTCAGTGAAATGAGCCAGAAGGAAAAAGAAAATATCGGATGGGTTCACTTATAGAAGGAGCATAGGAGAAACAAATAAGATGTCAGGAGAAAAAATGATAACAGCAAATAAAAAAAATTAGCAAGTGCTATCCATCCAAAACATTCTTCAGGGGCGGGGGAGGGTCAGGGATCAAAGCAGGAGAGGGAAGAGCACAGGGGGCTATGGAGATGTACGCAGGTGAATGGGTGCTGGGCATTTTAGGGAACCACACCTGAGAGGAGAAAGCTAACGTTGTACAAAAGTGAACAATGATGAAAAATGAATACAAATAAATTCTAACAATAAAAGAATGCAGGAAAATGTAGTTACCAGAAGGGAAGGAGGAGGTTGGGTAAAAGGGGCAATTACATGGTGAAGGCTAAATCCTGGAATTTTGGTGATATAATATATACAGCTGTTGATATTTAATTTAGGCTTGTACATATGAAAGTTGTAAGGTTATAAATCAATGTTACTTCAATTTTTTTTGAAAAGTTCATTCAAATAATGCTACAAATAGGAAATTTAAAAAGAGGCACACTCTGTGTGGAATTATTGGTTGAACTCAGGTCACTGACTCCACAGCTTTTGTTTCTGCGTGGCGTCATGCAGGTTCCACTTGACTCTGCCTTTCTCTTCTTGCTGCAGTGGAATTTTGTACAAATTAGATCTGTGTCAGAACTGACCTACATAAGTGAGGCCATTGTTTTGTTTACGTGATTTTATTAAGAATTGCTTATCATAGAGGACAGACTGATGCCTTGAATATCGTGGGCACCATGTTTTCTGAATCAGGGTCTTATTTCTGGTCTTCTCCTAAAAATGGCATCTTCTTCCTCAGTTTCAGTTGTCTGTCATTGAGAACATTACTCTCTGTTGAGCCAGAAAGTTTCAGATTTCTGATGGCATTCCCTGAGAGAAGAAAGCATATTGGATATAATAGACTCTGCTTTAAGTGAGTCATAAAAGAAAAGACTTAAATTGGACATTTCTAGATTCCTGGACCCCCTTATCCTTGATGAGGCCTTTTAGAGACTTAAGATAAGTCCTTAGATGTAAGATTGCAATCTTACAAAATTCAAATTGGTGACCTTGATCATCTTTTTTTTTTTTATGTAAACAAAGGTTTAGCACTACTAGATGAATTGGTTAATGAGATGGTATAACGTACTCTTAATAAAGTAATATAATCAGTCTGAAATTTTCTGAAAATATGTCTGTTGCAAAAGATTTTTATTATATTAAAGTATTTTTTATAATTATTTTTAAGTGTAAAAGGTGATTGGTTATGTGTACAAACAGTCAAATTCTGGCTATATTTTGAGATAAAATCACATCATTTACTAACATATTAGATACAAAATATGAGAGAAAAAGATGGATCATAATAATTTCAGTATTTTCACCTGCACAA
Source organism: Condylura cristata (assembly GCF_000260355.1). Taxonomy (NCBI): domain Eukaryota; kingdom Metazoa; phylum Chordata; class Mammalia; order Eulipotyphla; family Talpidae; genus Condylura; species Condylura cristata. The sequence continues at coordinate 23,302,350 of NW_004567129.1, read as the reverse complement.
AAGATTGTTTGTCCATCTACCTCGATGAGGAAGACAGTAGGTAGAGGAGATTTGCATGACACAAAAGGAGTTCACTGAAAGAAAGATTGAATTCTCAGTGTCTACTCGACACTCAGGTCCTGATGCTCACGGTGAGTAGACCATTGGACATACAAATGTGGAAGTTATGCCAGAAAACTGCTGAAGAGCACATGAGAACTGCAGGATATATGTGTCATTTTAAAGCAGTGCTAGCTGAGCTCTTTCAGGAATGTGTTCAGAGAAAGAGGCAGGAACCTAAGATTGAGCCTCAAACACTTTAACTCAAAGAGACTGGGGACAGAAATAGGAACCATTAAATAAATCAGAGAAGGGACAGCAATTAGATGAAAGGAAAGTTTGGTGTTCTGAGAATTAAATAATGAGAATTCATCAAGGAGGAATAAGTAGTTGAATGAGAAGCTAGCGGATGATGGATAAGGAGAATATTCAGAATTTTCAGTTGAGTTTAGTGTTTAGGTAGTTATTAGTCTTTTATACTTGGAAGATGGAAGACAGGAATGTGGATGATAAGAAAAATGGGCTGTGAATAGTCAAAGTTTATAAAAGTATTACATGTTCTCTTTATTTTTGTTTTAAACAAAACTCCATATATGTAATTTCTCTTCATTTGAAGTAGCTTCTAGATCTCTCCTGCTTAGAACAGTTAATGCAATGAATACTTCTGCTCTCAGCTTGAGGTGAGAACTAAACTCCAGGTATTCCTGGAGGGGTCAGGTTGCCCAATCTGAAATTTTGGGAATGTTAATTCCCTTAGCTTCAGACTTGGATGAATGAATTTAGAAACTGGGAAGGAGATGGAAGATAAATTCATTCTTACTTTCCTCAAGAGATTGTTGTAAGTGATTCTACTCACAGGTGAAATCACTGCCCTTTGTGTTAGTTCTTGTGTTAGTTCTAAATGTACCACTTTATATTTGTTTTTAGTTCTTTCTTACATAACTGTAACCCTCACCTCCTTTTTTTTTTTTTTTTTTGCTGCTGTGGGTTGAACTCTAGGCTCTGTTTTACCTAAAACTTTCTGGTGGACTTTTTTTTTTTCCTAGAAAAAAAGGTATAATTTAAAATTTGAAGCTGATTTAAACTCTCATATGGAAGTACAAAAAAAAAAAAGGTTGGCAAAACACAGTGAAAAATAAATGAACAAACTTAAAAGATGAATGCGGCCCAATTTCAAGAAAAATTACAAAGCTAAAGTCAAGACAGTGTGGTATTTATATCTTTTATTTTTTTTAAGATTTACTAATTTATGCGTACAGAACTGGGGTACAGGCCAGAGGTGCAGGGGCAGTGAGAGGATTCACCAGAGACAGAGTGGGGAGCAGGACAGACTGACAGTGGGGAGCAGTGAGCAAGTCAGGAGAGGTCTGCCATGCCATGTGGGTCACCTCCTGGGGTAGGGATTGAACTCATGCTAAAATGGCTTTAGCTTTTTAGTGCTGTGCTTTAACCCACTGTGCCACCAGGGAGGGCCCAGTATTTGTATCTTAATATAAAAACAGATCAATTATCTTTTTTGTGCTAATATTAAGAAACAGATATGTAGCTGTTGAAATAATTTGAATTAGTATTTTTTTTTCCTTCCAAGCATTGCTGCTATATGCTTTAATGGACAAATGAGATTTCCTTAACTTTCCATTGTATCAAGAGAGAATTGATTATATTAACCAAAAACTGAGCCAGTCACCAGATTCTTGTGTTCTCAGCAGTGCACTTCGCTAACTATAAGAGATTTTAAAGGAAATAAACTGAGATCAGTCCCCAAATTTGGAAAACGTGGTGCTATTCTGTGCATATGTGTCTAAAACTTGCTCTGTTAAAAAGCAAGTTTTCAATATATTTAGTATTGGTGAATTGCTGATCCCTTTGTGGTTAAGGAGGGTCAAATAGACATGGTTTCAAATAGCACTTCTCTCTCTCGTGATCTCATACATAGGAAGCAGGTGAACCTGGCCCATTCTCAGAGTTACCCACGTTTTAATGAAGAGGGCAAAGCTCTTTAGCTTGACTTTGTGAGGATTAAGTTAGATGTTACTAAAGCATTGGCTATAGAATTCTAGAACTGCTACACCATCTGAAGCCACACCTTCACCCCACTGTCATTCAGAATGCAACATGATATCTATAATTCATTTCCCATGAACCAGAAAAAATGGGAATTTTAAAGGTATGTTACAAAGAGCTTGGAGATAATTGCCTTGATGATAGAGAAGGTAAGAATGAGCAGGTTCAGAAGCACAGAATATTTTTTCTTCTCCTGAACGTTTTATAGAACCTTGCTCTTTAAAAAACTGTTAGTGGTCACAAGGAAAAGGGCACCGAGAAACTGCTGCATCAACCTTTACATAATTCTTTCTTGTTTCAACTGGGGTGAGAAAAGTATCCAAAAAAAAAAAAAAAATCAGGAGACCCACCAGGCAAGAACAACAGATGTCTCTCATGTCTCTCTTCTTGCTATCTAATAGTAATAATTATATGAACAGTTATTTTTATTTCTTATTTTGATTTTAAGCTTATTTTGATTCATGGTAGTTAATGGGGATATAGATGTTTTTTTAAAGTACCACCCTTATTAATAAGGTAAGAAATATTTCAATATTTTATTTTTTATTATTTTTTTTGGTGTTGGTATTGGTATTTAGTTACTCCTCAGAGCAGATCCTTTTGCTCTAGAAATAATTTATATACTTATTTTAAATGCAATTTTAAAATGCAAAAGATTTGTACAATATGAAGAGAGAACAGAGTGTATGATCAAACTGTTTTAGAAGTAAATGCTTTTCCACTGGAACTCTGTAAAGTTTATGGAGTGCCGAGGAATGACATGTTTTAGGAAGTTTCTTTATATGATCTTAAAATCCTAATAACTTATGTATGTCTTTTATATATCTTAAAATCCTAGATTGACTTTCCATTTAAATTACTTTTAAATTATTTGATTGAGATAATAATGGTTTACAACATAATAGATGTTTTAGGTACAGAAATCTTGACATGTAAATTATCACACCACACCCATGGCCAAAGCACCTGTATTCCTTCACCTTATTCTACTGGCTCCCTCCCGCTGTTCCTTTCTGCCTTCCCTGCCTTCTGAAGCCCAAGACTTTTTAAAAGTTTGATTTTGTCTGGTCCTTTGTATTGCTTCTTTATATCCCCTAAATGAATGGATCATTTGTTATTTATTTTTCTTCTTCTTACTTATTTCACTTAACATAATCCCTTTTACTTCCATCCATGTTTTATCAAATGGAAGTTTCTTTTCCTTTTTAAAAATAGCTGAATAGTGTTCCATTGTGAAGATGTACCATGTCCTGGATCCATGTACATTCCTCCAAACCAGTGTTTTGTATTCTTTGGACAGAGTGGGATTGCTAGGTCACATGATAGATCTATTTTTAAACCTTTGAACAAGGTCCATCTCTTTTCATTAGGGGCTAGACCAGTCGATATTCCCACCAACAGTCTGAGTCTTCTTTTTCCGCACATCTTCATACGGGGTACTAGAGGAGATTACCTGTTTTGTTAAACTCTCACCTACCCATCATTGCTCTACACCCTAAAGGTTTAACCTTTATTACAACCAGGAGAAAGATTAGGCATCTGTGTTTGCTTTTGTTTTTTGGGTAGGAGGAGGAGAAAGTCCCTTCTCTCTTAAGAAACAAACTTCCTCTTTTTCAAAATGGCAGCTTAGTAAGGGGACAGTAACTCTGGCCAGGGATGATGCTAGAAAACCAGATACATTTTTTCGTTCTTTCCAGACATGTGGTGTTACTCCTTGTCAGGCTTTTTCTTTCTCTTCCATGCAGACTTGATAATTGTATCTGTTCATCTGGGTGGAAATGAACAGAAACCAACCTCTTGGCCTGTTTTATTCTGGTTTACATAGACCTTCAAAGCAGATTAAAAAATGATTTCTTCAATTGTTCCAGCCTATATCACTGGTGTTAGTCATAGGGCTGTGGGAACAAAATGTCAACCAATAATAAAGTTTTATTCTGCCTTTCTTCATCCTTTGTGTATACATTTCCCTGGAAGAACTCAAGAGAGGGAATACTGGCCAAATGCCATCTCAATTTCATCTCACTTTATTATTTCCCAAAGAGCGAACTAGATAACATTTTAACTTCTACTAAGGAGACTAATTTATGGAGATTCAAAACAGAATGCAAATGACCCAAGGTCAACAAATGAGAAAGTTTTTTTAAGGCATGTTTAAATCCACTTTTGAAAGTCCTTTTCTCCTCTCTCTCTCCTTTTTACACATTTACTTGTTAATTTTCTCTAAACCTAGCTGCTGTTATAGGAGCAACAGCATAGCGAACGAGAAATTTTTATTCTCTGCCTTATTGTAAAGGGGCACTTGTAAAAACTAATAATTTAATATTGTGATATATTCTTACAAGTAAATCTAGAGTGTGGATTAGCAATGAGGTAGGTCTTTCAATCTAATCTTACTTTCTTCCCTGAGTTCATTGTAGCCCACATGGCAATTATGTTCATAAAGTGGTCATATGTGAGTATGAAGCTGAGTACAAGAAATCATCATGTCCTTGGAAAAGAACACTACAAGCAGAGGGAAAAGCATGAGGAGAAATCTAGGATAGGAGTAAGTTCCAGATACTTGTCAACTAATGTATCTGGAATGCAGCGAATTAGGCTAACAGTGAAACAAAGTAAAGTCAGACAGGGTTAAAACATCTAGAATCTTCTATTGCTTGATGATATTTTCAATTTCAATAGTAAAAATTAATTCAGTCATGATATAACCAACCATCAAATTATTTTTGTCAGTGTGATTTAAATTCCTAAAAATGTTTTTCTACTAGAAATGTGCAAAGCACAATAGAAGGAACTGTGCATTCTCAGACCTTAGCTACTACTATATATTTGGTGTTCTACAGCTGCTTGCAGTAATATAACATTTTCTCAGATTGTATTTTACACTGTCAACATGTTTCTCAAACTCTCAACATCACTCTTCTCTTTCACTCTCCAAATTGACAAATAAATTCAACTAAACCATAGTAAAAATCCCTGCAGGCAACTTTTACAGAAATTTCGAAGCTGCCTTAAACTCTCATATGGAAGTACAAAAAAAAAGAGGTTGGCAAAACACAGTGGAAAATTAAAGAACAAACTTGAAGGACTAATTGTCTGATTTTAAATTACATAGCTACAGTCATAAATTACATAGCTAAAGGTATTTGTATCTTAATTAAAAAAACAAATCAGTTATCTTTTTTGTGCTAATATGGGTTTCAAACTTTGATTCTGACTAGAGATGTAGGGTCTTTCCCTTCAGGTAATAGTAACTACATCACACCCACTACCAAAGCACCTGCAGTTCATCCCCATGCTCCAGGACCATCACCCCACATTGCTCTCACTCCTCCCCCTTCCACGATCCCTCTGCAGGCCTCTGTTTTGTAATCAGGTGTCTAGGGTTTGTTGTTAGTTTGGCTTTATCTGCCCCTTTATTTCTTTGTCTGAGCCACAGAGGACTGGCACCATCCAGTATTTGTATATATTCTTTTGGCTTAGATGCATTATGTTGTAAATGCTTATAATTTTTTTAAAGATTTATTTATTTATTCATACAGAACTGGGGTACAGGCCAGAGATGCGGAGGGTAAGAGGATTCACCAGAGACAAAGTGGGGAGCAGAGCAGGTGGACTGACGAAGTACACTGCTGAGGGGAGCAGCAGGTGGGTCAGGAGAGGTCTGCTGTGCCATGTGGGTCACTTCCAGGGCAGGGGATGGAACTCGCACTGAAGCAGCTGTGGCCAGCATGTGGTGCTGCGTCCCACCAGGGAGGGCCCACGGTCTTATAATTTTTATTTTTTTTGTGTGTGTTCTTGTAAGTGTTCCTCTTTCTCGTTTTAACTAGGTGATAGGGACTATAAAGTTAACTAATAAAAATGTGTGCTTTTTTTTTTTTTAGTTTTAAAGATTTATTTATTTGTGCATACAGAACTGGGGTACAGGCCAGAGGCTCAGAGGCGGCGAGAGGCTTCAGAGACAGAGTGGGGAACAGAACAGGCAGATCGACGAAGTACACTGCTGAGGGGAGCAGCAGGCGGGTCAGGAGAGGTCTGCAACGCCATGTGGTCACCTCCGGGGCAGGCGGGGATCGAACTCATGCGGAAGTGGCTTTAGCTTCTCAGTGCTGTGCTTTAACTCGCTGTGCCACCAGGGAGGGCCAAAATGTGTGCTTTTTTTAAGGGATTTGTATTAATTTTTGACATAGCATTGTTTTATAACATTGAATGAATTTCACATGTTCACTGAGATTCACATGTGTACATACTAAATTTAGTCTATTGCTCCCTGTGCATCATTCTGCTGTCTCCTGTGCCCCAACTTCCCTAGCTTCCTCCCCTCAAGAAGGGGTTCTCTCTTGAAAGTTGTGTTTTATCAAATTATGCTACTTTTACCTTTTGAGCATTTGTTCTGAAAACTACTTTGGAGCTATGTCTACTAACAGGGATGAAAGAAAAGCATTATCAGTGATTCCCTGATTGTTCAAAGTGAAGGTCAAATTGATTGCCCTCTGCATATACTTTGAGGTGCCATTTTCATTCTAGGATTCTTCTGACGGCTGAATATGTGGTCCAGTATTGTGACTGTGACTGCTCATTGCTGTTTTCCTTTCTGAGTCGCTCTCTCCCCAGTTTTTCCTGGTGGAAATTCTTAGGCAAGCACATATGATTCCTTATCTAATCTGATAGGTGTATTTATCAGTTGAACTTGGAAATAAGAAACTGTTTATTGTCCTTAACTACCTCTATGTCTTCATACGTGAGGCTTATTTCTTCCTGTGTAACGTGTTTATCATAGGCCAGTTAAGGGACAGAGGAGTTTTTTGTATAATACTCTAGGAATTTGAATGGTTCCATAAATCAAGGGCCCCACAAGAAGTAGATAACATATTTATTATAATTCAAGAACTATTTAATAAAGAGACAATTCACTAAGATGTCAATAGCGTTCAAGGGAGTCACATGGCATAGGCAGCATTGACAGAGATGATGCTCTTTCACTCGCCCCACCTTGACCTGAGCTGCTTTGCATGTCAGCGCTGGGAAGAGGGACTGAGAATTCAGCGGAGGCCTTAAAATTTTTCTACCTTAAAATAATGTTCATAAATCATAAATTTGCTCACGCTTTATTGGCTGGAGCTTGTCATATGGACCCAGTGCCTGGAAACAGACAGTTCCGATGTTTTTGGTCATATGTCTTTCAAATGTATTTTTTTTATTGACTATGTAGTGTGCAAAATATATGATGGAAATTGATACTTGTTGCACAAGCTGTGCACTTTTCAATCATACTTAACCACTTTTTGAACTTTTATAAGTCTTTAAAGTTAGGTACCTTCAGCTGTCAAGTTATCATAATATCATAATCTCTATTTTTGATCAGTATAATTTTTAAAATTTTTGATCGGTATCATAAGTGAGCATGGCAGATAGAATTTGGGATAAAATTTTTAATTAAACATTTTAAATTAAAGGATTTTACAAAGAAACTTTCTTTTTACATGATCAAAGTGACAACTTGTTGACAGATGACTGTTACATGCCCTCCAATCTGGTGATATTTTTTTTTCTTAAGAAGATTGTATCACACCAATCTATGTTTAATTAGATAGACTTAATATTTCCTATTTAATTTTTTATCATACTGTTCCAGGAAATATGAGCCATCTCTTTCTTCTTTTACTTTATTTTTCTGAAGGAAAGATAATAAAAATATACCATTTATTCATCAGGACAGGTTAGATTGTGCTTCAGTAACAAACAACCCTAAAAATCTCAGTAGCTTAAAATGACATGTTGTACATGAGGCATGAACTTCACTGAGAAACCAGTGGGCTTTGCTGTGCACGGGCCTCATGCAGAGACACCAGGTGAATTAGTTTGTGTCTCATGAACACTTATGATTGCAGAGGGAGGGGCATTAAATCAGAGTGTTAACTCCTAACTCATACACATTATTTCCACTCATATTTTATTGACCGATGCTGATTATTTTGCCACATGGACTTCCAGAGATACTAATGTCTAACTGAAAAGAAAATCAGATGAGTTTGGTAACCTGCTTAAAATTTCCACACTGAAGAATGGAATTTGTCTGAATATATTGAGAAATGCACTGTCATTATATACACCTGCAGGATTCATTTATGTGCTGGCATTCCTATTTAAAATGTGGCCTAAATATATATTCTAGGAAAGAGATTTATTCATCTCATAAATTGAGTATAGAAATACCACAAAGAATATTTTACCTTTTTACAATATCTTGGGACCACATTTATTTATGTCAATAATTTTGTCCCAAAACTAGGTAGCCCCAAAACTAGGTAGCCCCAAACACTAAATGGAAATGAAATACATATTGCTTTAGCAATTTTTGTAACTATGAAAGGAAATAATTCTTTTGTTGAGACAAAATCAAACAATAAAATGATATGGAAATTAAGAGAAAAAAGAGCTTACCTGTCCAGGGAAATCATTGTTCACAGAGGGGATGGATTTTGAATTTAAGCAATCAAGATTTCAATGGGGCTTTTCTGCCATTGCTATGATTGTTTTTGCATTAATTTTAACATTTGAAAGTCACTTTACAGAGGTATAATTGACAGTCAAAAAGCTGGACATACTTAATGTATACAACGTGCTGATTTTAGAAAAGAGGAAACATTTGTGAAACTATCACCATAATACTATCAATCCAAACGATTCCTTCTACCCTCTTTATTGTTTTGTTGGTATTATTATTATCATTGCAGTTCTGATGACACTCAGCATAAATGTGCCCTCAGCAATTGTTTAAGTATACAATATGCTATTGTAACAAAAGGGACCTTACTGTACAACGGATCTCTAGGATTATTGACCTTGACAATTTAAACTTTGTTCTCTGACTGATACTACCCCATTTCTCCTTCCTCCAATCATAAAAACTGCAATTCTATACTTTTATAATTTTGACTTTTTAAAATTCTTCTTAAGTATTCTGCAGTACTTAATAACCTTGTCTAGATTATTTCATTTAACATAATGTCTTCCAGACTTACGCATATTGTTGGCAAATGCAGGCTTTTTAAAAGAATGAATAGTACTCCTTTATATATAATGCAGTATGTATACAGAAACCACATTTTCTTTATCTTTTATCCATTGGCAGATATTTGTGTTGTTTCCATGTCTTGGCTTTTGTGAATAGTGCTCTTATTTGTGAATAAGTACAGATATATATATATATATATATATATATATATAGTTATTTATTTTTAAAGATTTATTTATTTATTCATACAGAACTGGGGTACAGGCCAGAGATGCGGAGGGAGGGTGACAGAATTTGCTAGGGACAGAGTGGGGAGCAGAACAGGCAGATCGACGAAGTACACTGCTGAGGGGAGCAGCGGGCGGGTCAGGAGAGGTCTGCCATGCCGTGTGGTCACCTCTGGGGCAGGCGGGGATCGAACTCATGCGAAAGTGGCTTAAGCTTCTTAGTGCAGTGCTTTAACCTGCTGCGCCACCAGGGAGGGCAAGTACAGAGATATTTTTGAGATAATGTTTCATTACTTTTGGATATATATCTAGAAGTAGGGGTTACTGGATCATATAGCAGTTGTATTTTTAATTTTTTGAGGTGCTTCCATGCTGTTTTCCATAGTGGTTTTACCAATGCCTTAGCTACTTCAGTGACAACTCTTTCTTTAATGTTAAAGTTGAAATGTCCATGCAGTGTTACATTCTTTCAATGATAATAATTTTAGATTTAGAGAGAAGTTGCAAAGAGAGCATAGAGACTTCACACAGTCTTTATAGCCGGTTTTCCTTTTATTTTTATGGCATATTTGTCATGACCAAAGCAAATTATTAATACATTTTTATTAACTAGCATTCATATCTCATTAAAGATTTGCTGAGTTTCCCCTAACATCCTTCTTCTGCTCTAGTATCTCAGGCAAGATATGACATTGCATTATGTTAGCACATCCCTACAACATTCTTGAGCTACAAATGTTTCCTGCACTTCCCTTCTTTGTGATGATGTTGAAAGTTTTGATGTATTCTATAGAATGCCCCACAAAAGTAATTTCACTGGTGTCTTTGTCATGATTGCACTAGAGTTGTGAGTATTGTGGAGGAGCACTACAGAGATAAAGCAATATTCTCCTTAAGTGATGTCATTATCAAATATTAGTAAATTGTATCACTAAATGTTATGTCAATATGCCTTAAGCAGTATTGTATTTTTACCAAATATGTTTGATTGTTCTTATTTCATTTACAGATCTTTGTCCACAGTTCCCCCAAATTTCCTAAGTGTTGTGATAAGAGTGTCTTTTGCTATGTTAACGAAGGTGACTTTGGAAAAACATGTGAGGAGGATGCCTGGGGAGGGCAAGGGTGGTCAGTGCCTTTTCCCTATTCCTAAACCTGTGCATCTCCTCCATCTTTCTGGCAACTCATATATTTTAGCATTCTTCCTAATAAATTAATGATCAAGTGAGTAAGTGGGATTCCTGAGTTGCTACATTGTGCTGCTCTAGCATTTAATAGAAGCAGAGGTGTGTGTCCAGTGAACCGTGGATTTATTATCAGTTGGTCAGAAGCACAGATAATCTAATGCATGTGAGTGGCACCTGAAATCTAAAGAGGGGCTTGTGAGACCTCTCATTAGCTGGTCAGAGCATGGGCTTGCCTGGGGCTTGTTGCAGGCATTGGAAGTTGGGGATGCTGTGTCAAGCTAGATGTTGTTAGAACTGAGTTGAATTCTTGACATCCTCCAGAGGCCCAGTGTTGCTTGTTGTTATGGGGATGACTTAGCACCTTTTTCTCTTGGAAACTGGGCTTCAGGACACCGCTCACTTTCCAGTGTATTACTGTTGGTGTTGACTGTGATCATCTTGTCTGAGATAATGTTTGTGATATCTTCACTATGAAGTTTCACCCCTTTTAAAAATTATTTTCCTTGGAAGAAAGTCATCACGTACAGTATACACTTAGAAGTGGGGAGTGATACTCTGGGCTTGAGCATGAGTGTCTCTATAAATTATTCAGGATTCTTTTGAATTGGGCAGGGGGTGTGTGTGTCTATTCTCTCTCTCTCTCTCTCTCTCTCTCTCTTTCAGTCATTTATCCGTGTTAGTAAAGACTCACAGATACTTGTTTTTTTTTTTGTTGTTTTGGGTTATGATCCACTATGCTTAACTGATTGTGTTGCTTGACCTGTGCTGGCTTTGACCATTGGGAATGCTTTCAGTTAGCTTTGGTCCCTTTAAATGACAGTGGCACCATCTTTACGATTTTTTTAAAAACCATTTCCCTACTTCTGGCACAGTAGATGCTCCAGACCATCTTACATATTTCTTACCTCATTCCTAGAATCTTTGTTTTTCCAAAGAGCCCAGATTTCTAGGGTGGGAGATAATGGCATTCCTGACCAGTCTCCTGGTGCTAGGTGAACTCAAGGCTACTGGAGTGTTGTTGCTTCTAGGAATTCTGAATTGACTAAGCAAGGAAATTTGTGAACATGCAAACCTGCAGTCTAAACATATCTGTATTACTACTAATTATAATCACCTGTTTCTAGATAACCCTGGAAACTAACGCCATTAATCCTAATCCATATCACGTGGCTCACTCTGACCTTTTCCTCTTATTTACCTGTCACTTCTCATTCCAACAACAAGGAAACCAGTTCCCACCACCTGCTAAGATTTACTTAACTATTTAATTCCACTATATGTGTAAAATGATTTCAGACTGCTTAACCTGTGTCCTGCTGGGAAACAACTCTATCAACTACAGTATCACATACATTTTCTTTTACTTTTAGTCGTACAGATTCTACTCACTCTCTAAATTATTTAGCTTAGTACTTAGTCCCCCAACCCCTTGAATAAAGTGCTTCTGCACCTTTTTAAAACAATACAAATGTTTGGTTATATTCTGCTTCCTACTTTTAGACCTATAACCCTTCTAATCGTGTTTAATTTGCATGCCTAATGTTCATTCTTTATGTTCTACAGTTTTATGTATTTGTGGAAGTATCTATTACCTTGTATCCATGATTACATTATCATGGAGAATAAGCGTACTACATACTCTTTTGATGTGCTCATTCTTTGTGTCTTTTATAGTATTTTTTTAATTTTCATCATCTTTTATTCTTAGTTTCTATTCCTCTGCTTATTCGTTACTCTTTTTTTCCTCTTTAGAGCCTTTAACGCATTAATCAGTTCCTTTAAATTCTTTGCCTGATAATTCCAACATCTATGTTATAGGTGAGTCTGGTCCTGATAATGATGGACCTACCTTTTCGCAACCTCTGCAAAATGTTTGTGGAAATATAGTAATGTCTTGTATAATAGCAGCTGAGGTAGATAGTCCTTTAGCAACGTGTTGGTTTATTTGGCTAGGAATTGGGCTGTACTTAACATTTACTGTAGCTAAAGTCGCTAGCTTCTACTTCATACTTCATGCCTAAAGTTGCTAGCTTCTACTTCTACTTCATGCTTAGTAATAATGTTTTCCTACCCCCTTGTTCTGTAGCTCTTCTGGCTGTAGGTGACTATAATCTCTCTTCTTGTACTACAATCCAGGTGATACAGACATTCAGTATGGGTAAAAAAGAGCATTCTCCAATCTTCCCACTAAATCTCAATGTTTTCTTTGGAAGCTTTCGATGATATGATTATCCTTCCCTTCCAACTCCCTAATCCTTATCCTAAATGCAGCATTTTTAATGTACTTCCTGAAGCCCTGGCTTATGTTGATGGGATTTCCCCCTCTCCACTTTATCTAAGACAAGAAAGACAAGATGGGGGAGATTTTGCCATCCAAAATAAGGCTCCATGACAGGGATTTTCCCTAGCCAGTTGTCTTTGGTCATAGAGTAGGATTTGGGCATTTATTGCATAATTATCTTTTATCTTTCCTCTTGTCTGGAGTCAAGAGGTTATCTTTCCCAGATCTTCTCTGTGAGAACCTGAATTCTGGGGGAATTCCATGAGGTGAATTGTTAGAATCTTGTGCTCTCTCCCACAACTGCAGCCCTTAGGAGTTTCTGGCTCTTATGTTAATTCACTCTCAGTATTCAGTTATTTGTTCTTGGCCAACTGTATGTGTTCCTACCAGTTGATGGCTCCAAAAGCTTTTGGTGCAGCAGACAATCTCAGCTGTCTTTCTGGATTTCCTTCTCTTTTCACACTTTGGAATGACCTTTTATTTCTGCTACCTCAGGTCTCTGATAGGTCACTGAATTTACATTTGCTCAGCTTTTTCTTATTTAGGTAGGTGAGTGGTTTTTAAAACTTTACATGGTAGAGCTGAAAATTCTACTTTTATTTTCAGCTGTTTGAGCAATGTATGGGAAATAAAACAAGTACTATTATTTCAGGTGCTTTTGCGAAAAAATGTTCCTAGATGGTATATGTTTTTGGGTGTGTTCTGATTTCTCATTATTCGTAACTAATATAAACCATGTATTTTAATAAAGATTAGAATATATCATTAAATTAGAAAAAGTGAGAATGAGTTTTATTATGCACACTTATTTCCAAATTTCTCCTAATCTCCCTAAAGTAAAACAGGAGATATATTTGTGTGTATATATAAATCTGTATATGTATATGTGTGTGTATATAAAATATATATGTAATTTTTATGAGTGGAAGCCTTAGCCACATTTATATTTTTTATAGTTTGCAATTAATTGAAGGCATTCACTATTGAGATATCGTTAAATTTGATGAAGATTCTGTTACTCATTCTGATTATGTGTCATGTTGTTTAAAGGCTACCAAGAACTAGAACCTGAAATAAAAATAGTAACTATTTTGTGGGTGCATTTCATTTAGAGTTATTCAGAATTGACTGCCTATACCATCCAACAGTTGTCCTAGTCTTTTCAAAATATTGATTAGCTATATTGTCAGTTACATAAAATGTAGTTTTAAGATCAAATATTGGCTTTGTGATTTCTTTGTTCTGTATCACTCAATTGTTTGCTAACTGGATTTGTTGCTATTTGAGTCAGTTACTTAATCAAAAAATCCATGTCACATACCAGAAAGTGGAGTTTCCTGGATTCCAGTGTTTATGCTGACATAGAAATGACTAGCAATTTTTATCAAGAGGAGTAGCCTTATGAAAATTTGTTAAAGATTCATCGAACTCAACTTGCATTTATCTCAATTGATCGATTGCACTTACACCAGCAATTTTCACATTTGTTACAATACACACAGAAAAGAAAAATAGCTAAGAGTATAAATTAGTTCTTATTTGCTCTAACTACAAACATGAAAGGGAGTACATTAAAGCTAATCATCCTTCTATTACCTTGTCATTGCCACATTTTTACTGATACATGATGTGAAAGGAAAAACAGAGCTTTGGGAGCATGGTGATAATGGAATGTGTGTGCGATCAGCTGGTCTCTCCCGCTTGCTTCAGCAGCCTGTCATTTGCACTGTTTAGAGCTGGCTCTAAACCACAGGATTTTGACCTTTTATGAAGAATAATACAGCTGAGGTTTTGAGAACTGGTTAATAATGGAGCATGTAAGTGGTTAATATTTTCAAAGATTGCGTTATTTTATAAAGACTGGACATTCACATCCTCACTGCACAAATAAATTAGCTCTTTTTGGACTGTACACTTATCTCTAAAATTAAAAATGAAACAGCAACATCTAGCTTAACTGGAAACATTTCTGTTAATAGTCAAAGTTCTTGAGAATGTAATATTCACAGAAATACTTTTGTCAGCAGATTGAACCGAGATGAGCTATATACTAGGTGAGATCAAGTGGATAACCAGCAACCTGGCCTGGATAAGGACACTGGCAATGGACAGCCTTTCATTCTGAGTAAAATGGACGTTGGAGGGTTCTGCACAGAGTAGTTGCAGCATGATCGTATTTTTCAGGAGACTTTTTGATTGTTTTTAGAATGGAGTGTAGGGGTGGGAATAAGGTAGGACTAGGAGGTGGTAGGACTGAAAACAGTACCTCTTGCTATTTCATGGAGGTGAGAAATGACAGTGGCTCTCAGGAGCAAGGTAGTCATGGCAGTAGTAAAGATCAGAATCTGGACACATACAGGCCAACATTTGCTGGTGGAATCACATTCCGACTGTGCAAGAACATGTATTTATTCTGGCAGAGAAAGCTCAGTCAGCAACCACATATACCTTGTCATCTTATGTATGGGTGCACAGCATGCTGGAAAGTCTATTTTTCTATTACTATGTGTGGAGTAGTCAGTGTTATTTCATTAAAAAAATAATGTAAACATAGAAATAAATCCGAAGATAGCAAAATCAGGCAGTTAGTGCCTTAACAGGACAGTATTCGCCTATGAAGGCTTTGTGCCCTAAGCTTAATCTCTGGTAGATTAAGCTTAGCTTTAGAATGGCGTTCAGAACATACCCACACCAAAGCAAATCTTTTGATATATTCAAAAGGAGTGAAAGATGGCATGAAAAGAAAATGACCTTTTTCAGTATGATATTATTTATAAGTAATTTGTGTTAGGGTGTCTTTCAGTTCCTCCCCTGCTCCTGTCAGTCCAGTTGTCCTTTGTGTCAGCATCAGACATGCTATATTTGCATTCTCCTTTTGGGTCTCTAAGCAGTTCATATATTATTTACCTCCAGATCCTAATCATTGATAATGAAAAATTGCTTCTTTACTAATTTATTTTGTTCAACAAAATGTTGATTATGGCCCTCCCTGGTGGTGCAGTGGGTTGAGGCACAGCACTGAGAATCTAAGGCCACTTCCGCATGAGTTCAATTCCCGCCTGCCCCGGAGGTGACCACATGGCGCTGCAGACCTCTCCTGACCCGCCCGCTGGCCCCCTCAGCAGTGTACTTCGTCCATCTACCTGTTCTGCTCCCCACTCTGTCTCTGGTGAATCCTCTCACCATCCGCGTCTCTGGCCTGTACCCCAGTTCTATATGAATAAATAAATCTTAAAAAAAAATGCTGATTATTTATGATGGAATAGTAGACAAATATGAAGTTATATTTTTATAAGATCTACTTCCAAAATAATATTTTATAAACTGAACTTCAAAAGTACATTGATTATGATTTTCATCATTTGAGTTTATTATTGTCCTAAATGCTAATAATGCATTGATTTAGTGAAAATAGGCAAATAGAATTTTTAAGATTTTTAGATTACAAAATGCTAGACTAGAAACACAACACAAAAAATGTGTGAAACAAAAATATGAACAAGATAGCAGAAATCTACTGATACAGTCCTTTATTGCTGATTATATTTTGCATTAGGTGACTTGGTTTTATTAAGTAATTCAAGTCTTCTAGTCTTAATTTTAATAAGTCAAGTATTCTGTTTAGTCAAGTAATACTTTGTGTATATCAAGATCAAATCACTTCTTAATATCTCAGATCACTTTGTTGTATTTGTCATTTAGCATATGATCTACTATATTGAAATGTGTTTTTTTTTTCTGACATTTGAGCCCATAATTAAAAAAAAAAAAGATAATGGAACAGGTTAGAAAATAATACTTTGAAATATTTCATAAAAAACACCAGAATTTTGGGCCCTCCCTGGTGGCGCAGCTGGTTAAAGCAAGGCACTAAGAAGCTTAAGTCACTTCAACATGAGTTCGATCCCCGCCTGCCCCGGAAGAGATCCACATGGCGGGA
>NW_004567129.1:23237892-23284587 GCF_000260355.1 Condylura cristata | reverse complement strand
TTTTTTTTTTTTTTTTTTATCAATCCAAGTGTCCAAAAATAGATGACTGGATCAAGAAGATGTGAATAATTGAATATTACTAAGCAATCAAAAAAGATAAACTCATGCCATTTGCAGTAACATGGATGAAACTGGAAAAAAAAACTATGCTTAGTGAAATAAACCAGAAAGAAAAGGAAAAATACCAGATGGTTTCACTCATAGCAGGAGTATAAGGGATCGGAGGAAAAAATATATATATATATATATTTAGATATGTATGCAATATATCTATATCTATACATATACATATATATGTAATAAAGAAAAAAATAACATCAACTAACAGCTATAAGCCAGAGACATGCTATGGGAGAAGAGAGGAGAACAAGATCAAAGCTCAGGTGGGAAGAGCACAGGGGGCTAAGGCAATGGCACATGGGTGAAGTGGTGGTGGGAAGTCCATGGGGACTACACCTGAGATGAAAAAAATGTACAAAATGAAGAATACTGCAAAAAATGGATTTATTAAAGAAAATAAAGCAAAGGAAAAAAGCCTAAATACAGCTTCTATGTCCCTTTTAGTCTGTCCTTCCTCTACATTAGATTTATTGAGATTACCATTCGTAGCACCATCCAGCTGCTTTGAACCCATCCATCCATCCTTGGCCAGGGCATGGATTCTGTAGAAAGTTTCTTCTAATGCACTTTCACTGAAATAGCTGTGTTTCTCCATGGTATGCTTTCCCCTCCTCCTATTAATAAACTGAATTTCTCACCCACAGCATATTCCTGGTGGTTTAACAGATCATGTGACAGGCCACTGATCGCATCCCGTATGGCAAGTGTATAATGGAGCAAAGTCAGTATTAGCCACTATTATTTCTAGCAGTAAAATTGGCACAATCAATGCGTGATCTTCCCTTTTCTTCTTTCTGCTCATATAATACACATTATTTGCATAATGACCTGTAGTTATCAGGAAGACATTAAGCTTTTAGGATGTGATGCTTGAGCAAGGCAGTACAAACAAGAGAGAACCTAGAACTGCAGAGGTGAGGAGTGGGGCTGTGCATGACGGATGGGAAAGCACATAGTGTTAGTGGGGACACAGGAAGCCTGCCTTAGGTAATTTTTGCAGGAAAATTTTCAGCTGAAAGACTTCACCTAATAATATATTAAGACTGCTAATGGCAGTCAACACATTACAGATAACTACATAGCGAAATGATAGTCTCTGTTGCTTTTTCTAGACACAAAGTTAGTTCAAATTAAAAATTTATGATAATTTATGTTTAGGGAATTTAAAGGCAGTTCAAAGTCAATGGCAATTTAGCCTACTACATGATCAGTATCATTGATTATGTAATCAGCATATTAGCAAATGCATTCAAAATTTCCTGATATTTATGCAGCTTTAAAGCTTTACTAAGAGACATAGTTAAATCAAATGGAGAAGAATAGGAGGTTCTTAATTGGGGCATTCCAGTGGATGTACTGGTTTGCACAGTTAGATGATTTTCAAATAGTTGCCTACTGGAACTGAAATATATTAAACACCAAGCTAGCACATCTTTTGTGATGGGTGAAATATTTAAAAATGTGCTATGTTTATAATTGCATATGGGTGGAGTTATGATATGGATAGCTTGAAAAGTTCTTTTGATTCATACCTTGAGACTATTCCAACTCCTTTAACGTTATTAGGTAAGTGTGGAGGGTGCAATGCGTGTGATTCAAACCTACCTGAAGTTTCAGTTCTGACCCCATTCCTTGTAGCTTCAGTAATCTTGTTACAGACTTTTACGTCTTAGATTTTATAACTGAAAATTTGTAATATTTAATTAATGTGCATGGTGACCTTGTAAGCTAAGAAAAGAATGCTATATTACCTAGACTTAGTAAACACTCAAGGAAACACTCTTTCAAAATTTTGAGATTCCAAAATTAAGCATCAGTTATTTTTATCATTGCAAATGGATTGATCAATGCAGCAATAGCAAAATTCTTGAATTGCATGAGTATGTGACACTTTCTTTTCCTGAAAAAGAAAGTCTGTGTATTCTTGAAGGCCCAGAGAGCCAAAACCAGAATATCTAAATACACAGCTATGTAGGCCTTTTAAAGAGATGGGAAGCTTCTTGATAGCAGGACTTGAGGCTTTATCACTCCAATACTTCGTTTAGTGTAACATTCCTTATAAACAATCAGCCATGTTTTCTTGAAACACAAAATTGCCAAGTTTGGACCCATTGTATCATCTACTCTAATTTCATTTTTGCCTGATTGACTTTCTTGATCTCCCGTTTTCCTATTGTTTAGCTTTCTCTAGTATAGGAAAAGTCCTTCTAGATCTCACTGACCAGCAGCATGGATAGAGCTACAGGTGAAAGCAATCCCTGCTGCAGCGGGTCCCTGAGACAGTGATTTGTGCGGAGTGTGGTGAAATTAATCCCCCAGCCATAAATTTCTATAGACAGGAGTTATCTATCTGATAACTTTTTTTTTTTTAACAACATTGGAGGTAAGCAGCTTGAGGAACCATTTTCACAGTAACTGATTACTTGTGTTTAAAAAGAAATCAGTTTTCAAAAAGTATCCTTGAAACTTCTCTGTAAATGATCTTGAGCAAAAATGGCAAAAATGCTCCCTTGTTCCAAATAACAAGCACAGGTTCAGTCCCAAAAGCCAATGACAAACATGGATTTGTTTTCTGTTCCCTCCCCCAGACTAATTTTGTTCTTGTGAAACATCTGCTTAGCTTTTAATCTTCTGGACTAACAGGTCATTACTCATTTGTTTATGGACCAAATGATTCACATCAGTGTAAATAACTCCTATAATATTGTTCTCTCAATTGAGTGACTCTTCAACAAAGCAGTAATGAGCAGGATGTGTAACTTCCTCTAATCTTGTTTAATGTTTGTGGCCCATGCCAATGTTTTCAGTTTATTATGCTTTCTGGCAGGAAAGCAAAATGCATTCTGCCACCTACAGATAAACTTCCTTTCTTGAGAGTCTTGATGGAGATATTTCAGTATGACCATCACAGCTATAGAATTCCTACATGCCATTAGTAGCTCTTAAAGTCTTTCTAATTCTACTTCTGTCAATACTTCTACTTTTAATCTGCTTTTGGAAATTATAGCTGTGTCATAACACTGGGATACATCCTGTTGAAAGCCCAGGTGTTGGGCTCTGCCCAATCATAATGGTTTTGATTAAGACTCCTCAGTGAAAAGAAATTAGGTTTCATATTTCATGTTATGCATTGTCCTCGAAATGCTTTGTCTACTTTTTACCCAAAGATATTTAGGCTTCTCTCATACCTTTCCAATCTTTATCAAAGAAAATGTATTTATTTTGGGGGGGTCTCCCTGGTGGCAATAGGGTTAAAGTCTCAACCTTGTCAGGCTGTGGCCAGCCACTGTGACATGAGTTCAATCCTCAGCCAGGGAGGTGACCCACATGGCACAGCAGACCTCTTCTGTCTCAGCTGTGCTCTCCTTAACAGTGTATTTCAGTAGATCTGCCTGTTCTGTTTCTGGTGAATTATCTCAACCCCCTTATCTTTAGCCTATACCCTTGTTCTTGGATGTGTAACTAAATCTTAAAAATAAAAAAAATAATAATTTTAATTAAAAGTAAAGAAAATGTATTATTTTTATTTTCAAGACCAACATTGGTTTTGGTAGCTATTAAAAAAAAACATTAATCAGACTGGTAGTGAAAAAATAAATTTTGCACATACTAATAATTCAAACAGAAAAAATTGTACACCAGGTCCACATATTAATAATCCAGTGGATATAAAGCTCTGAGTTGCTCATAAGGCACTAAAAATGTAATGTTAGCATATGTTTGAATGTATCTGTCTCATACACCTGTATTAATCCATTCATACAGAATATCAGAAGGCTGGTTACCTATTTGAGATAAATCAAGGTAAAGCTTTCTGGGCTGATGGAAATGTTTTATAGCTTGGTTTGGCTGAATTACTACAAGTTGATACATGTATCAACTTCACTAATCTATACCTTTTCTAATTTTTTGCATAAAAATAAGTTAGATCTTTATTAAACTGCAAAAAAAGTAATGTTCAAATCAAGCCCTTCACAGATAAACAGTCTTCAGAACAGTCCTTATATCTCAATATTCCGTATGTTTGCTTTACTTTTTTTTTTTTTTAATTTATTCATTTGTGCATACAGAACTGGGGTACAGGCCAGAGGCTCAGGGGTGGTGAGAGGCTTCACCAGAGACAGAGTGGGGAACAGAACAGGCAGATCGATGAAGTACACTGCTGAGGGGAGCAGTGGGCTGGTCAGGAGAGGTTTGCCCGTGCCATGTGGTCACTTCCGGGGCAGGCGGGAATTGAACTCATGCAGAAGTGGCTTTAGCTTCTTAGTGCTGTGCCTTAAACCGCTGCGCCACCAGGGAGGGCCTACTTTACTTTTTAACAAAAGAAAGACTCTTACTGACAATATATATTTATTATTAACAGTAATAGTCTTAAGGCTACTGGCTTTTCCAGTGGTCGAACTGAAAAGCTGTCAAACAGAGAAAAAAAAAAAAGTCAGCATCGCTAATGTTGTGTGTTTAAGATTGAGAGCACCAATAAGGTTAAGATGACTTCCTTTCCTTAAGTCATGCCTGTTTCATATGCCCAGCTAGTCTGAAATTTAAGCATGCACTCTGAGAAGTATCTGATACCAGTGGTTTGCCTGAGTGAAGCAGAGTTCAGAAAAACAGGAATCCATTTGGCTTGATAGAATGGAATTTTTCTTTTTTCAGTAAATACATTAACTGTTTGTTGAGTGCCTGCCATGTAGGAGACACTATTGGAACTGGGATAAGCAAGGAGTGCGCAAAATCAGAGTGAATTGTCATTCTCATGGTGTTCACCTAGTGTAGCTAGGTCGGGCTTGAGCAAAGAAGGCAGGACTCAGATTTAGAGAGAAGGAAGTGCTGAAAGGTAAAGGTAACACACACCCTTGCTGGGACATTAATGTGCATAACAAGCACCTACTAGGATTTGGGCTCAGAAAGGGACCTGGGTCTTAGTGTTCACTGAGCTCCTAATGTTTACTCCAGGGATGGTCTGGCACAGGATGCAGTAGCTGTAGGGTTGTCAAATAACTACAAGACTCAATGATAAAGAGAAACCACACTTCTCCTAGGTACAAAGTAGTCATTAATTAAGGACATCACAACACAAAGCATTATGTGATTAATATCTTCTAAATAAATAATCTTTGTAACCTGCAGAATTCTAATTAAAATTATATACTCCCTTCCATGTTTACTTTAAAGTTCAGAAATTCTTTTGAGCAAGAGCTGGAACTCTTTGTCAAAACCTGCAAGAACCCATGCAGATACAGGATTGTACATGGGGTAGGGGGTGGGGGTGGAGTTTGTCTCCAAGAACAGGAGGGTTAGACCTGTGTTTTCATGGTTTAAATCCATTATAACCTAGTAGAAGGCAGCTCTTCAGAGAGTTAGCAAATGTTAGCCTCACTTTGCTCTGTGTATGAAGCACTTCACACCTCTGCTCCTGTTAGAAGAGAATCTGATTTGATTTGAGCCTGGAAAGCTCAGAAACCCAGAGAATAATATTAGTGGGTTCCAAGTCTTTGGTGCAAGAACAAAAACAAAATGAAGGAGAAGCCGGGCCCTGAAGGAGTTGGGCGAGTTAATGAATGATGGCCTCCTTCCATCTTCTCATACTCAATTGAGCCACAGCAGATGGGCAGGGGCTCCATGGGAAAAATGAATTATGCACATCAGACTGTTGTTACATTTCTCACAATCACATTTTCATCACTTCACCTGTTGTATATCTAGGGCTGATTAGTTATGCATCTCATCTCATATTGGCAGTCCTGGTTCAGAGATAATCTTTAATTGGTTTTTCCCTCCCATATGTGAATCTGTGAAAGATTTTGTCTCTTCTTTCCCTCATCAGACAAAGCTTGTGCACTGAATTATTTTGAAGAAGATGACGATGAGGGTTATAATATTAATATTAATGGAGTAGCTTGGGTGGAATAATTTGTGAGAAAGGTATGTTCTAAGTGGTAGACTGGAAGAAAGTTATAGATATGAATATTCATCCTGTACCTTTGGAATGGAATATTTTATAAAACATTGTTTAAATAAAAACAGGAGTTAGCAAAAGTTTTATCAGGGTTAGATCAGACATTAGATTAAGCCCTTTGCTAAAAGGCAAATTCACTTGCTCTTATTTGGCATCTCCACAGTTAAACTCATCGTTTTCCTTTCCAAAGCTCTTCTTGTGACTTTAAGATTAGATAAGTGTTTAATCACCAAGGGAGGCAAGATTGTCTGTGGAAAGACATAATTTGGTGTTTAGTCAGATTTTGTATGCTTATGTACTGGGTTGGTGTAGGTAAGCCACTTTACCTTTCAAAACTCAATTTCTGTTAACACTTTTACCTTTAAATGGTTGATGGGATAATAAAGCAAAATCATATGGGTAATGTCCCTTATAATGCTTGGAAAAAAGATAAATTAACAGTATTTTTCTTCAGTGAAAGACTGGTGAATCTAAAAGGACAGGGGAAAGTGAATTGGGCAAAATAAAAGTCATTTCTTATCGGGACCTCTTTTTCAACATTAGGGAAAGCAAATTTATTTATGGAATACTTTTTTTTTAATGACAAAGAACCATTACACACAAACAAGTATTGATAATAATCTTATTGAATCTAGGGTAAAAGCTTAACAACCTTACCCATTTGGCTTTCTCCTTTTCCCTACCACACATTGGATTTTGCAAAGTAAATCCAGGCTTTTTTTCATCACTTAAATCCTGTAAGAAAATGTGCCGTGCGTTCAGTTTTTTATTGGTTCCATTAAACCCTTACATTAACTTGAGTCTAACCAGGGAAACAGAAGCCACTACAGCTATATAAGTCACAAGAGATACGTGCTGGGGATTTCTTAAATGGAATGATAGAGTTGCTGAGAAACCAAAAGAAAATGCTTTTGCTCCCCCTTGTCACGATGAAACAAAGGAAGGACAGGAGTAACAGATCCTATGAATCAGAACTGTTGAAGTAATTCTGATGCTACACAGATGCAGTCTGAGGAAGAGAAAGAGAAGAAGGGATAATCCTGGCTCTTCTGTTCCTCCTGTACTTCAGTTTCTACCAACATCTGTTGGCTGAGCCCAACCCAAATGCTGCTGAATAAGAGCCTGTGCAGATAAGTTACTGTGTTCCCAAAAACAGCAGAAAGAATATTAGGTATATCTAAGGGCAGACAGGCTTCAGGGTGGTGAACTGCACGAGAAAGGAGAAAGATACTACTCATTGCGGCTCTCAGTTGAATGAAAGATTTAGCCCAACCTCTTAAATCCACTGCCAGGAGCGCCTGCAGTCACAGTGACTTATGCTGGGTGAGTGCATCAGACAGAGCCACCATATTCACGGCTTTCACTATCATCATGTATGGTTCTGGGATGAAATGTACCATGTGTGGTGCTGGGTACTCTGATAAATGCCAACTGGTGATTATCTCCCATAGCTGACTGATTTTTTTTCTTTAACATACTAATGTTGCAAAGTAATGTGTTTGAAATAATGTTGAGCAAGGGCAGTAAGACGACAAACCAGTATCTTGAGACCTCAGATTCACTAAAATATTTCACTCTTTTAATCCATAGCCCCTTGTCCCCAATAATTGCTTGGATATGCACAGTGTTATTTGAAGTACTCTGGTAAGTCTAATTTAATTTAACTCCATGGTTTTTTTTTTCTTTTTTTTCCTCAGATGCATCATTTAACCTGACCTAAGTTTACTCATCCCTGGCACACACCTTGTAAATGTAAGTGAAAAACATATTTAGAAACCTTCTCATTGACACTCTTGCTTGAAGTACTTTCATGATGGAAACTTAGTGTTGCATAAGATAGTCTGTTTCTTACTTCCATTTGAAAACATTTGGAAGTAATTTCTCCACTCCCTCCACTCCCACTACTGGTTTTGTCTTCTTGAAACAAGTTAAAGGGATACCATATAGAAACCAATGATTTTCAAATTCTCTTCATTGAAATCTAATATGTACCTACCTCCCTGTTATTCATATTTAAACATTACAGATTCCTTGAAGCTCTTAAATACTTGGTGTTTCACATCATTCTGGTTATTTCCCTGAAAATGTTTTAGTTTTCAATATACCTTCATTATATGGTTGTCAGATGGTATGTCTCATGCCTGGTTGGCTCTTTCTAACAGAGGAAAGTTATTATTCTATTCCTCTTATTTAAAAACAATTTCATGGGATAAGCTGTTATAATAGATAAGATGTCTTATGTGGGCCTCATGATAATCACAAAGAAAAAATCTGTATTAGGTAAACAAAAGATAAGGAGAAAGGAATCAAGTCATAGCACTGAAAAACATCAACCCTAAAGCAGGCACCAAGAGAAGAAGATAAGGATGCACAGATGGTCAACACTAGTGAATAAGGGCTACAGTGGTAACATCACCAAAGTGCTCTTCTGCCTGGGGAACTGTCGAGGATCCTACATGTGGGTTTTGCAGCAGGGAAAGTGACTTTATTACTCATTAGTCAAGTAAGGAGGGAGAAGACTCAGCTTAAATCTGACCCCTTCATTCTACATGATTTGGGGCTTTTCAGTGATAAATGGGAGGTGGGAAATGGTCAGAAAAAGAGGAGATGTGGAATTTTCATTGTACAGACACTGTTCATACCTCTTCATGGATCACACATTCATTTCCAAAGGAGGGTGTCTGGTTAAGTACTCCAGTGTTTTGGTGGGCTCAATATCACAAAGGTATTCTCTCTCATCTTTTCAGGGGGTAAATACCTGTGATTTGGAACTTTGTGGATGATTAGTCTAAACCTTCCTCAACTAGTTCTTGTTTTTACACTGTTTGGCTCTGGAAACAAGAAGGCAGGGTTGTAGGAGGGGAAAGAGAGGGTGCCGGGAGAGGATGCAGAAGAAGCACAATAGAAATTAGTCTTTAGTGTCCTCCTGGTGGTTCGAGAAACCATTTAGACATAGCACTATGCAGCTATCTATGATCACTGCAAGTTCAAACCCCAACCAGGGAGCTGACCCATAGGTCCTGTCTCTCCTGCTGCTGCCCTCAGCAGTTTATTACAGTCAATCTACCTTTTCTGCTCCCCATTCTGTGTCAGGTGAATCCTCTCACCACCCACATCTCTGGCTTGTACCCCCATTTTTGCATGCATGCATAAATATTTTTTAAAAAAATAAGTTAGTATTTATACAATCTATATTTTGATTTCCTTAGAAAAAATAGACTCCCATACTTTTGCAAGACTGCTTTTACCTCTGTGCAGTATGAAACAAATTTTGTACTTTATCAAAACAACTCTAGGGCTTTATAAAACAACTTCTAGCCATGGATATAAGTCCTTGATTTATAGGACAACTTCTGACTACAGTTTTACTAGTAAATCCTTGTCTATCAATAATTCTGAAAATGTATATGGATCAAGTAACCTAATCAAAAGATATTAACTGGCTATTTGAATGAAAAAGATAAGATTCTACTATATGCCATCCACAAGAAACTTTCTTGAATATGAAGGACATAAAAAGACCTAAGAATTAAGAGATGGCAGAAGATATTAAATGCATATTGTAACCAAGAGAGAATAGGGATTGCTATCCTATATTAGATGCTCTAATCTTTAACTCAACAAGATACAAAGAAGGTCACTTCATCAAGAGGATAAAATAATTTAAATGTGTATGCACCTAACATTTGACCATCTAAAGATATAAAGCAAATGTCAGCAGATGTGAAGGGAGAAATAGACAGCAATACAAAAGTAGCAGGCGACTTCATTCCCCATGTTGAAGAATGACATGGACCCATATTTTACATGCTGTTCAAAATTCATCTCCAAATGCATTGAAGACTGACATCATAGAACTTCTATAAGTAAACATGGAGGTGAAATCTTAGCAGTGTTTTTTTTTTTCTTTTTTGAATATGACACCAGAAGCACTGACAAAGAAAAATGACAAGTGAGGTAACATAAAGGTAAAATCTTCTGCAAAGCAAAGGAAACAATAATGTAATGAAAAGACTACCTACAGAATGTAAGAAAATATTTCAGATCACCTGTCTGTCAAAGGATTAGCATCCAAAATATATTAGGAGCTCCAACAGATTAATACATCCAAAGAATATATGTAAATGGCTAACAGTTATATAAAATGGTGCTCATCCTTACTGATCATCTGGGAGATGTAAATTGAAGCCACAGTGAGGAAGTACTTCATACCTAATAGATGCTGTGGCTTGGGTGTAATGAAAAGGATATCCTGTTGGAGGGAATGTAAATTACTGATTCTTTATATAAAAAAAAAAGTACATAGATTATTTAGAAGTTATAAACACACTGCCATGTGATCGAACAACCCCACTTGTAGTTATTTATCCAAAGGACTTGAAATCAGCATCTCCAAAAGATACCTACATCCCTGTGTCTGCTGGAACTTTATTCACAATAGACAGATTATGAAAACAAATGGAAAGTCCATGAGCACATGACTGGGTAAACAAAATTAGGTATGTTCACACAATGGGGAGAAAAAGGAACTCTTGCTATTTGTGATAAGAATGGGTTGACCTTGCTGGAAATTAAGCCAAAAGCAGGAAGAAAATTAATGTCTGAGCTCATTTTGTTGTGACATTTATTATAGTCAAAAAGTCATAGGAACAGAAATTAGAATGTTAATTCCAGGGAAAAGAGGGGAGGGACAGTGGGGAAGTGATAGTCAGAGATACAAGGTAATATTCAGGTATGATAGAAGTGGAAATAAATAGTTACAATGACTCTCTAAGAGTTTAAACTATGGTTGAAGATAAAGAAGTTTTCTAGAGTTCTACTATAGTGCATAAAGCCTATAGCTCACAGTACTTTACTATGTGGTACACTTAAAATTTTATGAGAGAATAGATCTTATGTTAAGTGGTTTTAAAATAAATAATAATAAATGTGAAAAGTGGAAACTTTGTGTGGTGATAGATAAGTGTGTGGCCTTGATGGTAGCGAATATCTATCCATAAATTCATAGAGTTGCATACATTGTAGAGCATTTTTACTTGTCTCTTATACCCCAATAAAGTTGTTTAGATAACATAAAACTCATAGGACTTTGTGAAAAAATTAAATGAGGCTTCCATATATTCATATATTACATGTAACTGGTGACTTTCTTTTCCTTGTTCCCTCTCTCTCTCTCTTTTTAATATTTATATATTAATGCATACAAAAACAAGTACAGACCAGAGATGTGGGGTGAGACGATTCACCAGACAGAGTGGAGAGCAGAACAGTAGATCTACTGAAATACACTGCTGAGGGGAGCAGCAGGGAGACAGGAGAGGTCCGCTGTGCCTTGTGGGTCAGATCCCTGGCCAGAGATTGAACTCATGCCACAGTTGCTGCAGGTAGCACCTTAGTGGCCCTGCTGGGCACCAGGGAGGGCTCTGTCTTGTTCTCTTAATTTACAAAATGTATTCCTAGACATAGGAGTTGGTTTCACTTGTGGTAATCAACTTCTTTTTTTTTTTTTTTAACAATGAAGGAAATTGAAGTTCAGAAAGGTTAATATTGACATTTTCTAGCTGAGTTACCTTGGATGGAGAAGGCTAGGAAATGAGATCATTCTGTAATGTTCAGGTATGATAGAAGTAGAAATAAAGAGCTACAGTGACTCTCTAGAGTTCAGCTATGTTTGTTTCTCAGTACTAGTTTGAGTAAAGTAGGCCCTGCTAAAATTGTTAATGTATTGGTAGATTCAAAAGGACCTCTTTCCAAAAACTTAGAGCATGGCTTGCCACTGTTTGGAGAGCATGAACTAAACAAGTTTAGAAGCTGGTATAAAAGGAGTCAACAACTTTATAGAAGCTTTATAGAAGGATGACTATCCTTGATTTGCTCAAGACTACCTGTTAGCACTAAAGGTCCTGCATCCTGCAATGCCCGCAGTCCCAGGCAGCTTTCCAGACGGTTGGTCAGTATTATTCCAAATGGGCTATTTGGGCCATAATTGTATAACCCCTTTAGAAGGAAGACTTTTGTCATTATTTTAATACACAGCTTTCTTTATCCTTAATTAAATTTTTGGTTTTGGTGTCTTGATAGCTTCATAATTGCATGCCAGTCTCTGCCAGATAAAGACTGATTCTGTTAGTTCCTTCAGGATTTAGTTGTTATTCCTCTTTATTGCCTTAGTGTACTTGGGATACTGATTTGACACACTAGTTTACTATACTTCTGATTGACTTAACAAGGGGCCAGTCCTTCCCAAACTCTCTTTGGAAATCAAAACAGGCATGGAGAGTGTGCTAAATTTAATGATTTGTTATTTAGAAACCAGTACTTTTAATGATGTGATAATATGGGTTTGCACATACATCATATAGTTGAACATTGAGAAGTGAATTTCATTCTTGACCATCAGTTTCTATCTCTGGCTTCCTTTGAATAAAGAGGCTTGAGTTGAGATAAGAGATCTATTCCAATATAAAGAAAAAAGCTACTTAATGTATATTTTTATTTCTCATTATTTTCTTAAACATTAATTTTCACAATTATAACTAATCATATTTATTAATAGAGATACATGATTTATGCTCAGTTCTATGAAATAGGTAAAGGGGGCCTTCCCTGGTGGCGCAGCGGGTTAAAGCACAGCACTAAGAAGCTAAAGCCACTTCCTCATGAGTTCGATTCCCGCCTGCCCCAGAGGTGACCACATGGCGTGGCAGACCTCTCCTGACCCACCCGCTGCTCCCCGCAGCAGTGTACCTCGTCTATCTGCCTGTTCTGCTCCCCACTCTGTCTCTGGTGAAGCCTCTCGCCACCCCTGAGTCTCTGGCCTGTACCCCAGTTCTGTATGCACAAAATAAATAAATCTTAAAAAAAAAAAACAGAAATAGGAAAAGGTCTGTCTAGTTGCCTAGTGTATTTCTAAAATTTCCACAGAACCTGAATAGTAAGTATAGAGTACACATTGATTGAATAGATATAGTGATAGAGGATAAATGAATGGACGTGTGGATGCATACATACATAGGTTGATAAGGTGATAGCCAAAGGTAGCCAAGGTGGCTGTAAAATACATGATACTTTTGACACATCTTAACGACTTATGTAGTCTTTAGCTTTCTAAAATAAAGATTAATAAGGATCTAGTGACTTCCTTTCTTCTGGCTGGAATCAGAGATGTGTGCTCTTGTACCCATGAATGACGGACAGGAAAGAAGCCAGAGAATGAACACCCCTTGTCCAGTATTTAAATAAGCTCTGTCATGTGCTCATTAGTTATGCCCCCTCCTCAAACTAAGGAGGTTAAAGAGGAGATGAATCTTACAGCTCACTCAATTCAAATTACCCTTTTTAAAGAGGAGAAAAAGTAGGTACTGTGGTGTTAATTTACTCAGTGATCGTCCCATTATACATTATTAATAGTCACCAATAAATGCCAGGACTGTTTTGACCAGTCCTAGTTGCCTTATGCTTTCAGCTTAAATGTACTTTAACTCTTTAATGAGCCAGATTCCTTGAATCCATCTCTGGTCTGTTTGACCCATTAACAAAACAGAGGAACAGTTAGCCTTGCCAGGGCCTCTTGCTAAGTTATATTTAGCTTTAGTCAAGCTATGTCTAATTCTTCATGCTGTGAGGGAAACATCAGATAAATGTCTGGCAAACATGAGCATGTGATACCTGAGAAAAACAGTAGCACATCCAAGAAAACTTTCAGGGTGAATAATGATCTGGTAATCCTTCTTATAAGCATCGCATTCAAGAGGACTTCCCATTCACATTCCAACTTTTGTAATTCATGCATCCTTCATAAATAGTTTTGAATTTATATGGAAGACCTGTTTGTTTATTTTTTTCCCCTCTATATTTATACATTTTTGAATACCAGAGTTGAAGGTTATACACAGTAATAGAAATGCAGCCGGGTGGAAATTGTCTCCAGTAGAACTATTACTGGGTCCATAGTGGGATATCTCTACATACAATATGTTTTCGGCATAAACGAGGGGAGGGAAATGGCACTGAAATCGGATTTCCCTGCTAGCTAAGGCCATTCTAACTAAGGAAGAAATTACTTTATTGGAAAGATGCCACTAACTTCCATTCAATATTCATTTAAAGGGAACATTCTGATAGCTTCATTTCTGCACATTTTCAACAAATAACAATCCAAAGAATAAGAATTTACCATATTCAATTTTATGCTCACTAAATGACCAATAAGAGAGAAAACACTTCTATTGTTTCATGCTTAGGTTACTGACAAAATGGAACAATTAACAAATGTATACTTGCAGATTTAGAATCCTTTCTTCCAATATTTTGCAGTGTTGACAAAATCAAAGTGAAAGCACTTTGGAAAGCATTATGTTTAAGAAAATAACTTGTCTTTCTTCTATGAGCTAATTAATTTGATTAATGATTCTAAACAGGTGGCTTATGGCTCAATGGGAACTATGCTTATTTTTTTACTAGTGAGTATTTTTTAATTTTCATCTAAAAGTTGGACAAACTGAATGCTTGTGCTAGTACAGTATGAGAAAATGTTCTTGTTGGCTACTTGACAGGGTAAATAAAATAAGGAAC
This sequence comes from Condylura cristata, assembly GCF_000260355.1. Lineage (NCBI taxonomy): Eukaryota > Metazoa > Chordata > Mammalia > Eulipotyphla > Talpidae > Condylura > Condylura cristata. Next base: position 23,269,937 of record NW_004567129.1, on the reverse strand, counting down.
TACTGGGAGAAGAGAATATATTGCTCCCTGAAGGTGCAAGTGTTTCTTCGAGCTGAAAATTACACATTTATGAGAAAAGCCAAGTGCCTCCCAATGGAGAGTTGGATTTCTCAAATCAACTGAAGTTAAATGAAATACATATATTGAATAGGTAACTAAATTCCACAAATGAAACTCAAGGAAATTCATTTTCCCTTGTCAAAACATTTCACATAGCTTCAAATAATTAGGACCAAGCATCATTTTATGGAATTAATTCATTTAAAAATAAGTTCGTTTAAAAATCAAGGACAATATTTTAATTTAAATTTTTCATTTTCTCTTTTTTCCAGTTTTCTGCCTCTTTTTCCCATTCCAGAGGCTCCTATGAGACTTTGATTTAAGTACGCATCAAGGCATTTTCTACCTTGGCTTTTTTTATGCCAAGATATAACCTTCCTTTTTGCTTATAGCAAATAATATAGTACTGTTCAGCTTCTTATTGCTGTGCAAATGATTTATACTTAATATTTAACATATCAATCTTTCAGTCAAGCTACAAACATATGCACCAATCGAATGCACTTAATATCCATCAAGACAGTTTCTTGAACAAGAGATTGTCCCATTTTGAGGGTAGCAGTGATAGGGTGACTCATGATACTATACTGTATATATGATCACCTTTTTTCTTCTTGTACAATTTCTGGGTCTTCTTCTACTATTTTTCTATGTTTAGTTCCAAAACTAGCATCCTGGTTTTTGCCTTTTCTTTCAAGAAACACCCTCCAGACACTTCTACCTGGGGTTTTACTCAAGCCAACAAACGATTATTAGGACTCCAGCAAGGTGTCCTATGACTCCACTCAGTCCTGACATTACCTACCCAGAGATGGCAGCAGATGCCACAGGCTAAGGGTTTAACCCTTCTGGACCGCTCACCCCAGCTGTGCCCTTGGCCGCCCTCTTTAGACACGGGGGCCCTTTAGTCAGCTGAGGGCCCACTCTGACTCACTGTTACAGGCTCTTGGTGTGTACCCCCAGGAGCTGCATCCCATGAGGAAGGAGTACCTATGCCTCGCTAGAAAGGTGTGGCCTGGGGACCAGGCCGAACCCTGTGGGACTGCATCTGCCCAGAGTACCGTCTTCCCAGTTTTCAGAAAGGTGCTGTGAGAATTGTGGTTAGTAATAAGAAACCTCTAATGATCTTTATTCACAATCACCAGCAACAGCTCCTGAAGCCCTTGGAATTTTCCAAGTTTGAGAGTGATAAAAGGGAAAGGGGACTTTTGTTGTATTAATGAGTGAGTTTTGGAATACCCTTAAGGCTGGCTGCGGGCATGCCAACTTGTGGCCAGAGAGTCAGAACTTCTAGTCCCTTGGCTCTACCACCCAGGTGGCAAGAGGAGCTGGAATTTGAGTCAGTCTAAAAAAGTAGTGAAAAGTCTGTAACAACCCAGACGGACAGGATTCAGAGAGCTTCCAGAATGGTGCACACACGGAGATTTGGGAGCTGGCACCTGAAGTGGGCATGGAGGTCCCATGCCCCTTCCCTCCACCTTGCCTCGTGATCTCCTCCATCTGTCTGACTCTTTCTGAGCTGATCCTTTTGTAACAAGCCAATACTCTAGTAAGTAAAATGTCCCTCAGCATTCTATGAGTTCTAGAAAGTTAATAAGCCCAGGCAGGGGTCAGGGTCAGGGGATTTTTAGTTAGAAGCACAGACAAGCACCCCAGCTTGCACCCCCATGTCTAAAGAGGGCGGCCAAGGGCACAGCTGGGGTGGGCTGTCCAGAAGGGCTAAACCCTTAGCCTGCGGCATCTGCTGCCATCTCTGGATAGGTAACGTCAGGATTGAGTGGAGTCGTAGGACACCTTGCTAGAGTCCTAATAATCGTTTGTTGGCTTGAGAAACTGCCCACACTAGTTGGGAAATTAGTCTCAGAACATACTGTTAGGTGCTCTGCAATCAGAGCTGCTTTGATTGAACTCTTGTATTTTCTTCCCCACTCTCCCTAAATTTCTCATTTCTATTGATGGTGATTCAAATTTGGAGACTAAAATCACTTCATTACTGTTGCTTCTCATTTCTCTTCTCATCCAGTTAGTTTCTCTATTATGTTAAAAAGGTACCTTAACAAATACTTTTGCTGTTCATCAAGGGCCTTTGCTCTTGTGAAGGAAATAGGAAGCAGCTTAGATTTCAGTGCTGCGCATTAATGACATTGGCACCCACCATTTTTCATCAGTTCAACAACTGCCTCTTTTTAACTGTTCCCCTTCCTTCCGGATGATTCTTCACACTGTCACTGCACCAGAGTCCTTCTCAAATATAAAAATTTATCATGTCATGTCTCTGCTTATAATTTGTGGTGAGCTAAAAAATGACTTCCCAAAGATACTCATGTCCTCATGTCTAAAACCGGTGACTATCTTACATAGAAATAGGACTTTGCAAGTGTGATTAAGTTGAGGTCCTGGTGGCACTCTTATCCTGGATTAATCTGATCATCCTGATGTAATCACAGGCGCCCTTATAGCAGTCAAAGGGGAATCAGAATCAGTAGTAAGAGACGTGACTATGGGAGCAAGAGGCAGGGTGAGGTGGTCACAAATCAAGGACTGCCAGAAGGCCCTGGGAAATAAAAGTCAAGAAAACGGATTCTCCTCTCAGAGTCTGAAGTAGGAACCAGTCAAATTGACACTGATTTTGGGCCTGGAGACTGATTTAAGACTCTGGACATGTGAAATAATAAATTTGTTTAGTTTAAGGTCACTGACCTTGTTGTATAATTTGTTGTAGCAGTAGTAGGGAGCTAATACATCATCATTCACTGGCTTTTTTTTTTTTAATAATTTATTAATTAAAAAATAACATTCTTTTTGCATTGTTATCGTCCCTGTAGTTCTCCTCCCCAAAATAATCTGTGAATTATTACCCTGTTCCCTTGCATTCTTCCCTCACCTGTTTTGCTCCCCCTTCTTATCCTTCATTGGCTGTATGTCTGAATTCTGTGGCCAGCTTGCTCATTTTGACGTTTTCTTGACTTTTGTTTGGTTTCCTATGTTCCAGATATAAGCGAGGCCATCCAGTATTTGTCATTTTTCTTCTGACTTAGTTTGGATGGTATAATCTCCTTCAATTCCATCTATATTGCGAATGGCATGCATTTGTCTTTTTTGATTGCTGAGTAATATTCCATTGTATAAATATACCAGAACTTTTTAATCTACTTTTTTCTTTTTTTAGTTAGCATATTAGTTTCAGGTGTACAACAATGATTTGATGCTGACATATTTTATGAAATGGCCCTCACAAACAAGTCCAGTGAATGTATTTCACCATACATAGTTACACACTTTCTGATGGGTCTTTATAATTTTCAAAGTAAATTTAAAAATACTAATTTGGCACAGAAGCACTCCATGATGAGACATTAAATCCTTTTGCCCTTTTCTTTCTGTCAGTTGCCAGAGGTGTCTTTCTTCCATCTCTAAATTGCTCTTACAGTTTCTGAAAGTAAGTTAGTAAGCCATTTTAAACTGTTTCCTTATATAGAGGCTGGGGAAGCTTTGCCTCGTTTTTTTCTTACTCATTCATTAGAGTGAGCTTAACACATCCTTCAGGAATCTTTTTGATACCCCAAGGTGAAAAATGCACAAATGAAAGAATATGTGAATTAAAAAATTGATAAGCAGAACACATTTTAACCCAGTATTTGCTGTAGTGTTAAGGTACAATTTTTATCATTTGTCTGTATTTGGGGTAGGATTTTAGATTTTAGTCTCCATTTTCACATTTAAATACATTTTATAGCTCAGTTTCTGATTTTAAAAGATTATATTTAGAGGATTCTTAAGGAAACAATACACAGCAGTCTTTGGAGAAGAATATTCCTTCATTCTCTAGGGAGGTAGATTTGGCTTTCTGTGATTGGTGTTAAATTCCCACCCACTTAAAAGTGGTGTTAGAATTGTGACTCACCCAACTCTTTTGTTCTTACCAAAATTATAGTATTGAAATCAAAGCTCCCCCTGAAAGAAGTACTTATGCTTTGTACACAATATTTATAACTCTGTGGTGTCTTCTTTGGGACATGCCATACATAGCACCCTCTGTTAGGACAACATTGAAATGAAACCAAAATTTTCAAAAGACAGCAAAGCTAACTAGAGAAGTTCCATATACAATTAATAATACATCTAAATAGTAAGACTGGTAGCCATTAAAATGAACTTTTGAATATTTAATAGAATCTAATTAAAATTAATAGGAAAAACAGTATGATGAAATTTAATAAGTACATTTTCCTCTCCCATTATGGGAGTAAATGCCCCATTCCTAAAACAGACTGTGTCAATGGCTGCATTCATTGTGTACAGCTTTGTTTTCCTTACTGGCTTCCTTTGTCAAGCAATACAATGAATTTTCAGTCCACAATCATGTGAGATCTTAGATAACAATCACATGCTAGATCCTGCACTATGTGCTTTCATCATTCTTATCTCTCTTCCCCCTGTCCACATGAATGGCAAATGTAGGTGTGTTATTATACAATATAGGCTGAGGAAATAAAGTGAATAGTGAGGTAGCAAGTAGAAGAGTCTAGTTTAGATTCCCTTTCTCCTAGCTCTGGTTTAGGGTGTCCACCCTATCATGTTTTCGCCTCACTCTTGAACAATGTCATTACAATAATGAACTTACATGAGTCAAAAGTTGCACTGTTCTTCTTAGCAAATATAGTGTTGACAGCTGTGTATAGTCCATGTAGCCCCATACCCTTCTCTGCTTCCTTCATATATTGATTTTGACTTCAACTTAAGTCACATCTCTCCACATTCCAGTGATGTACCAGTTATAGCATCTGTGTGAAGTAATAATTTATGGGGCAGACAATTGTAAGTAATCATAAATGTTGTCTACTGCTATTTGGAATTGTTTCCACTTGGGTACATCATGTCTTTCTAACAAGACTCACTGCAAATCATTTATAATAGCAAATTCCAATGTCACACATATAGATTCTCGGACCTAAGAGAGTCAATCTGGGTGATAGATGATGTATTATTTTCAGAGGTACAGGACATTATTTTGAATCTCCATTGCTTTTTGTTTGTTTGTTTGTTTAATAACTCTGTGATCTTAGTTTGATTACATGGTCTGTATGGCTTCATTTTTTCTCTGCTTTAACATAAAAGTAGGAATACCTCCTCTATAAGTACACAGGCGCTAATATCTGTCCTTCAGATAAGATAATTATGCTCCCCACACAGGATTCTTATGCGGAGTTATTTATAGTTTAACATTTTCATGATCATTGTTTCTCATGGGAAACGTCTTTAGTGACTGGTAATTCTGTTTTCCAAGTGAGGAGCTTTTGCTAATGTATCAGTGGTGTTTGGTAGGAAAGGAGAAGGTTGCATATTGGAAGAAGTGGGAAAAGGGAAACAGAAAATGCATGTCATTTATATAAAAGAAGCACATTTAAGCAAAAAGAAAAAGAAAAGTTGGAAAGAATACTCAAGAGACTACACGGTTAGAGAATCTGCTCCCTATCTTTGTATTCCCCATATCATTTCAAACTCCCACCTCTACTACTTACTATTTAAATTCTAAGTTTTTAAATCTTAATTTTTCTGTATTGTTTAAAGAAATTAACACATACCTCACCAATTGCTTAGAGATTTAAATGAGATAAAGTAAGATTCCTGCCATTCTAAGGGTCAGAAAATAATTGTGCTAATAATTATCAGAAATAAATGTTCATCTACTAATAGTGACTTATAGGTTCATAAAATAATATTTACTTTTATTTGTCTTTTTTATTTTGGTCACAGGTAGATATTGCTATTTGTTTTCACTGATGGTTTTAATCACCCAATTTTCTTCTGAGTTTAATTTCCATTATACTAAAATACATTTTTTTTAAGATTTATTTTAGAACTAGGGTATAAACCAGAGGTGCAGGGGCTGAGGTAAGAGGATTCACCAGAGATAGAGTGGGGAGCAGGACAGGCAGATCTACTGAAATATTCTGCTGAGGGAGCATGGGAGGGACAGGAGAGGTCACCTCCCTGGCCTGGGATCAAACTCATGCTGCAGTGACTGTGGAGAGTTTCATGTGTTGACGCTTAACCCTTTTGCCACTAAGGAGACTCTGTTCTTTAATTCTTTAAATAAATAAATAATACACCTTTAAACATAGATACATTCTTTGAACATATATAAATTTGTAATCTAATGTTTAATTTCTCTAAATGTCTTTAAGATACTTTCTATGTCAGCTGATTTCTTGGATAATGTCTTTCCAATGATGTTGCAATCCAGTAATTCTTTAACCATGTTGAAGCTCTTTTATGTGAAAATTGAAGTTCTATTTTGTTCTTTAAAAAAATTGGCTTTTTTTTTTTTAGAAAGCCAGATGTAAACATGATTTAATGAGACCTGAAACCCAAGACACTAGAGTGCTAAAGACACTCTCTCCTGATTTCTGTGTTTTCTCAATATTAGATGGACACACACATACACACCCTCACACTCCTCCCCCTACCTGATTGTGGCTACTAGACTAGAGATTACCTTTTTGCTTATAAACTTAGATATTATTTTAGCTGTTGCTAGTTTATCCAACATTTCAGTATAGGTATATTAAAGATTTCTTTGACATTTTGCTGTAAGATTTATATATATCCTTATTTTCTAATCAAAAACAAAATAATGACTGAAATCAGAGACATTATTGTTTGTTATAGCAGAGTGCAAAAGAATGTAAATATCTGAAAACTTAGGAAAAACAAAGTCTTAGATTGGTATGGAAATTTACCAAAAATTGCAATTCAAAATACAACTATTTTGAACAACCACTGTTTAATTAAATAATAGTGAGTTTGAAGTGAGTTCTCCCTTAGAGAGCCACTTCTCTTGATAATGTGGGAATGGATGTTTTTATAGAAAAATACTTTGCCAACTTAGTTGCATTTCACATTAATATTATAGTCAGAATAATGGAGAACAATAAAATTAGGTCCTACTACCTGAAGTTTCATTCTTTAATGTGACAAAATAATGTTTCTTATTTATCTTTTTTCCTCTATGCATAGTCTTCTGCTGACAACCCAACTATTCTTGTGCATATCTGCAAACAAATAAAATTACCATGTGCTAGTAATTTAGCACAATATACACCATTTTGTGGATAATGACCTTCATTTAAAAAGCTAGGCATTTTTATTTGGCCAGTAGTTTCTTCAGAGTTCCTCCAAAATGAAAATTGTGCCAAACTAGTTTGTTGCGATCACAATGATGCTGCGCAAAGGACTCAGTACTTTATTTTTTACTTTAAAATCTGGTAGTAGGAATGTTATGACAATAAATTGGCTAGTACTAATTCTTTTTAAAAAGAGTACTTCTAAATAATAGCTCCAGTACTATTTTAGTTTTGAGACTGAAAGTGAAACAAAGAAATTCCTATTCTAGCCTCAGGCCTTTGAAAAGAAACTGGTGTGCCCACGATAATGAACACCAGAAATTTACTAATCCATCTTGCTGTAAGTTTTGCAGTCCAACATCTTTAGAATAAACAAAATTAATTTATTTTTCTACTCTTCTTAATTATACCCTCCTCACAACTGCTTACACAACTTTCTTGCTTTGCCCAGATATTTGAGTTCTTGAATCAATATTTCACTTTAACAACAGAGGGTTAGTCCCTGAATCAATCCTTCATTTGACCTACAGGAGATATAGTAGTAGTAGTAGTAGTAATAATAATAATAAAAATAATATTAATAATAATAATAAGTGACTTCTTTTTTGCGTCTGTCTTCTTATATTCTATTTTTCTACACAACACATCACTCCAGTAATGCATATCCAGATTCCACCAAGCCCTACCATAGGAATGACTAATACTTTTGAATTTATTTGTATTCTTCTCCTTATCTCCTGCCTAATAATTCCATCTCTCAGTTAGATGCCACTTCTTAGGGAGCTTTCCTTGAACCATGGGATCAGCACCAAATGCTCATCCTGTGTGTTCTGTTGGTGCTTGTTCTTAATTTCTTAATGATGCATATCACTCATCTTTTCAGTAAGTGACAAAGAATGTATTTCAAAAAATTTTGCCTTTTTACTGGGGAAGTATGGTGTGGTATATACAATTCAGTCACATTTCTAAATTGTAATAGACAATCAGAAATTATTTTTCAATTAATAAATCGACAAGTTGACCCAAATTGAGTCAAAATTAGCAATTAGGAAGAAGATAATTCTGTTTTAATATAAATGAGATTTTAATTTTTTTTAAAAGATTATTTATTTATGCATACAGAACTGGTGTACAGGCCAGAGGTGCAGGGACAGTGAGAGGACTCACCAGAGACAGAGTTAGGAGCAGAACAGGCAGATCGACAGAGCACACTGCTGAGGGAGCAGTGGGCTAGTCAGGAGAGGTCTGCCGCACCATGTGGGTCACCTCCCCGGCCGGGGATGGAACTTGCACTGAAGCAGTTGCGGCCAGCTTGGGGTGCTGTGTCCTTACCCATTATACCACCAGGGAGAGCTCTAAATGAGATTTTAATTAATGAATGATTCATATAACTGGTTAATCAAGTTTTTCCTCAATAAATGATAAATTATGTTTAACCACATCACATATGCTTTTAAAGTAGCATGTATGTGTATGCACACTATATTGTATAATGTATACAGTTGTATGCATTGTATAGTGTAACATATAAAGTATGCATGAGTATGTGTTAATTACAGTGGGTGTAAGTTGGGTGATAGAAGTCATGTAGAAGCAAAGAAGCAAAATACATGTTGCTTATATATATATATATATATATATATATATATATGCATATATAAGTAGGGGATATAATACTGTCATTTGGTAATCCCAGAAATGGAATAACAAGACCTTTTGAAAATGGGAAAAATTAATCATTTCATAAGCCCTTTTTGTAAAAACTCCCTATACACACACATACACATATACAGGACCACACATGCATGCACACACCAAGCATATGTACATATACATTTATAATGCATGTTTATGTGCATACATATATCCACACATTTGTGCATATTTTATTACCTTAAAATGCTTATCAAGAAAATTGAGACATGAAAAAAGCATTTTCAAGTACTTTTTATTGAGGTAAGCCAAATAATTACTAATTACAAATATTCTTAGGACACACAGTTTAAGAGCAAAATACATTTTTAAAAGATACCGAATTTGATTTTCACAAGAACTGATGAGAGAATATTGCTATTGTCATCATATTCATGAAACAGTGAAAGTTAAGTAAATTTTATTTTTGACAAAATCAATGAATCACATATTTGAGACTTGAAGCTACAACTCCCCTTGATATTAACAGTAGTCACTGTTATTGAGCTACATCTGTGTTCTGTGCTCTATGCTTTATGGCTTAAGTATACAAATATTCAGCTTTTATATTGAAAAATATATATATTCCACAAGGAGTAAAAATGGTACAGAAAGGCTCCATGAACCCTTTACCAGGTCTGCCTCAATGGTAAAATTTTACAATATCATGTAGTACACTATATCCAAATTTGACATTGACGCAGTCCAGAGTTTATTCTGGGATCATTCATTGGCTTTTACGTGCACTCATTTTTTTATAGGTGTATGTGCACACATGCTCATTTGTATTCACTTTAATATGTGCGTAGATTTACCTACCCACTGCCACCCACTACCATCCTCACACAAGCCCCATGGTACAGTATATCTATACTTTCCTTATACTTGCGTTCATTCTGAACCCCTGAAAACTACTCATTTGCTGTCTAGTATAAAAAATTTGTGATTTCTATAACAATGTATAGAATTATGCAACTTAACAACCTTTTGACATCAGCAATCTTCTGTCCTCGTAATTCCCTGGAGATCTGTCCGTGTTGTGTGTGTTAACAGTTTAATCTTTTGTATTGCTTAGTAGCAATCCATGATACAGATCTAGCACAGGTCATTCAACTTATTCATCGATGGAAGGATATGAGGGTTGTTTTCATTTTGGGGCTATTACAGAACAACTGTTGTGAACATTAGGTGCATGTTTTTGTGTTGAATAAAGTTTTAATTTATCTAGATAAATGTTCAGGTGTGTAGTTACTAGACTAAAATATATGTTCTTAATATCAAGTTATTTTTCAGAATGACTGGACCACTTTATGTTTCTCTCATGTGTGAGAGATCTAATTTCTCTGCATCCTTTTCAAAATTTGGTATTATTTTTTAATTTCAATTGTTTTAAAAGATATGCACTAATAGTCCATAGTGGTTTTGGCTTCTATTTTCCTAATGAGTCATGACATTAATATATTTTTGTGTACTTATTTTCTCTGTGTGTATCTTCTTTGGTGAAATTTACTTTCATAAAATATTTATGTTTAATAGGCATATTTGAATGTATCTGTACTATATGCTTATGACATTTTTATCATTCAACATCTTTTCATGGAAGAGTTAAGAAAATTACAAAGCAATTATACAGTATTCTCCAAGGCATAAGAAGTAGCACAGTCAAGTTTCAAGTTCTTAATTAAATTTTGGGTAGGGTGGCCATTTTGACAATGTTGGTTCTTACTTTAGTAGGGAATATTTTTCCATTTAACCAAACTATGGGAACAACCAAAGTACCAAAATCACATGAGTGGATCATAGATGTAGATTCACAGTGGAACAGTACTCAGTGATCAAAACAGACAAGCTCATGTCATTTGTGGTAACATGGGTGGAGTGCAAGAGCTAATGCTAAGTGAAATGTCAGAAGGAGAAAGATAAATACCAGATGGTGTTCATGGCATATAGAGAAACCATCCTATAGGTCAGATGAAGGGAAGCTTAAAACCATCCTTTGAAAGCTGACTATTAGAACTGAAGGGGTGAAGGGATAGAGGCGGATTAAGCACAAAGAGGGTAGAGTAATGGACTATGGGTGATCTGGGGGTAGGCACATTATAATTGTGATATCTGAAGGGGGATCCTATACTTACAAAATACCCCCCAAAATATAAGCCATTGTTACTTAATTAAATATATATATATATATAAAATATATAATATATGTGTGTATATAATGTAAATGTACAATATATACATACATATGTATATATATATCACATGTGTATAGGTATACACACATTTATATATCTTTTAAAAATGAATAAAATAACTGTAATGCTTCCATTGAATTTTAGAAATTCCACTTAAAACATGACAAGTAGAGGGTGGTAGGGAGGGAAATCTGGAGCATTTGAAGAGAAAGGTGGATCACAGAGCAGCATATTTACAGCCTGCCTTCTCTAACTCACCTTGCCACGAGCTGCCACAGTAGAGGACGAGCGTGTGTAGGTGGGTGCTTGTGGGGCCAGTCAAAGACTGGCCAGCATCTTCCAGTTGGAGTTAATTACCTTCCTCTAGGTGGGAGAGGCCCAGAGTGATATCTGAGATAGGGTCATGATTCCCTATATCAATTTTGTGTTTGATTATATTAGTTCTGACAAGGTTTTCACTAGGACGTTATATAGTTCACTCAATGGTGATATTATTCTTCAAGTAATTTCAACACTAAATTACTAGAGATTGGTTTTTGATAATCTTTGGTGCACTGCTGTTCTAAGGTTTTGGTTCTTATTTGTCAAATGCAGATATTTATTATATTTGCCTGAATTTACACCTAAAATATAGTTAGATGATTGGAATATCTTATATGAGGATGACTAAACCCTTTCCCATCTTAATCTAATTTTAAAAAATAAAGGTCTTATTTTAAATCTGAAGGATAACTAATTGCACCATGCTTAACTGCAGTGTGTAAATTGATGTATTAGCAATTATCAGTTCATGTCTGGAATCATTCATCCATCCAGCCATCCAACTCTCCATCTGTCTGTTTAGTTGGGCATTTATTAACTAGAGAGGCAGTCAAACAATGCTCTCGGAAGGGTGTGCCAGGAAGAGTGATGCCTGAAGTGGCTGTCCGATAAAGCCACAGGGCATGGCCACACACAGTGGAGGAACCTTTTTTTAGGTTACATAAACTTGGAAGTCATTCTTGTTCCAAGTAAAAATCTATCGCAGCCACTTCAACATCAGAAGGTTCTCAGGAAAGTGTGAATTCAAGGACAGGAGCAAGCAAATTGCAGCAGGTATTTTCTAGACCAGACATCTGGAAGTCAGGTCAGCACAGATACTCGCAGTAACCAGTTTCAAGCAGACTGGATACAAACAATTTAGAATGTCCTGCTTAAATTTATTAACTTTGGATTGTAGTTGAAAAGATTGAAATCTCCCAATAGTAAGTATGTCAAGGTGTATATTGAAAATGAAACAAATAACCTGGCATACAAAATAAGAGGTGAAACAGAAAGGAATCAGAGGACAGTCCTTGAAATTGTTGGCCAAAGATGTCATTTTGATAGATCCAGTTGACTCAGCCTCAACTTGCTAAGATTTTCTTTAGTAAAGAGATCTTGAAAGTTAATGTCAGAATGGGACTTGATGAAGTGGGTAGGTGAAAACACAAAATAGTTGAAAGCAGTATGACAAAGAGAAATTTCACACCCAGTATTATTTAGCAGTATTATTTGTGTGCCAAAAAGTGAGAACTGCCACAGTGTCCATCAAGGAATAATGGATAAATAGAATGTGATGTATCCACACAGTGGTGTATTAATTTATCTTAAAATAGAAGGAAATTCTGTTACATGGCATGGCATGGATGTCTTTAAGCACATTACGTTACATTAGATAAGCAAGTCACAAGAAAAGTACTTGATGATTCCACTAATATGAGATCAAAATTGAATGGTGGTGGCCAGGGTTTGGGTAAGCAGGAAGTGGGCAGTGGTTGTTGAATATACACAGAATTTCACTCTGCAGTAATGTTGAATGCACTTAATGCTACCAAACTGTACACTTAGGATGATTAAGATGGTAAATTTTATGTTATGTGCCCTTTACTGCCATTAACAATGAAAATAAGCAAAAGACCTGAGTCCTAGAGTGTTATCAAAATGTGGAGTGATTGAAAATATGGGCATGTATGTGTGTGCACGTGTGTGTGTGTGTGTGTGTGTGTGTGTGTGTGTGTAGGTATCATGAAATGTAAGTGAGAAAATAAACCATATGCCTAAATTGATTTCTGGAAACAGCATTTCAGTGGTGCTAGATTTTTTTTTTTTTTTTTGGTTTCCTTTCTGGCGGATTTTCCTCAGTGTCCTCTCTCAGGTAAACTTGACTCATCACTAAAGGTGACTTTCTAAATGTACTCATACATGACCATGTTAAAATATTAACGGCCTGATCCAAATGTACAGAGAAATAGGGCATCTAACTTGATTCTCTGTCTCAGGGAAGGTAGATGCTCTTTTATTCTGTATTGCTGTAGAACACCGAGCAGGTTCAGAAATCCCCTGAGAAATTCTTTAGTACCAATATAGAGCTTTGTTGGAAACACCATGAGGAATGTTCAGACCTATTTCTGCCAGATTCCTTTTCACATCAGAATTTCCCCAGAGCTGTATGTCAAAATGCCCTATAAATTATAGGGATCAGCTTCATGTTAACTATTAAAACTAATATTCTGTTAAAATTAGTGTTGTATCACTTCAAAAGGATTTGGTTTAAATACTTTAATTAGACAGAAAGAGAGAAAAAAGATGTCTGGATGTTTTAATAGCATGGAATTAGCAGTCACCCAACCCAGATCCAGTTGTAGTTTGGTCATTTACTATCTGTGCCTCGTAAAATTCTTAGGTCTCCTTTTTTAACTGTAAACAGATGATAATTTGTACCTAGCTGGGTCACTATGAGGATTATTTTTGTTTTATGAAAGGATCTGCCATATACATAAGACCTAATAAATGTTAATACATTGGTGTTATTTTATAGTAATTATGAAAAATACATGCAAACATTATGACATATAAAGTTTAATAATATAAAACTTAATGAAATAAATGTGAATATATAATAAATATTACCTATAACTTAAAACTGTAAATGATATTTATAAAAAGCAATGGCATATACAGTGTTTTAATATTCATTATCCGATTTCTTGAAGAGTGAAAACTATTATAATGAAAGAGTGCTCATGATAGGTCGAAGATATTCTCTACAGGTTATACAATAATCTGAAAGAAAATTGCTACCCTGTAGTACGCTACAAACAGCAGCTTGCACTGTACTATCCAGGATCAGCCTATTCCAGAGCATTACTGCATCGGAAAGGACACCCTTAGATCCCTGAAATCCTGCCTTTATGGGGCTGTAGCACTCTGTCTAGGGTATGAGTCTGAATTTCATGGTGATTGTGCTAAAAACTGTGAGTAAAATCTTTTCCTAGCTATCTTTACACATTGGCAAGGCACAGCATTTATTTGCCAATATCACACTCAGGTTTATAACATAGTAAGAGTCTTGTATTTGCATTTACACATACAGTATATAGTTTGAGCTTCACAACAACCCTGTATAGTTATCTTTACTTTATGACTGAGGAAATAAAGTTAACCAGGAAGTGAAATAACTTGCCCAACATGAGGCAGGGGTCTTGTTTGACTTGGGGTTTGATCCCTTTAATCTATGCCGTTTCCTCCATGTTACTGCTTCTGGGCAGCAGACTATCATCAGGACCATAGTGGCAGAAAATTGAGAGAACCATTAATGTTAGAAAATACAGTATATGACAGAAACCAAAAGAAAAAATTGATACTCTCAGTTTTCTGAATTTAAAATTGCACATTTGCCCATCCCACTAATCAATATCGATACTGCTTTCGCCCAGACTTATTTTGTTTCAGTACATCATATGGAAATGCCCTTTCAGGTTTCCACATATGATCTGCTCACTCTCTAACCCAGTACAGTTAACTCTCAGTTCCATAACCTCCTCTTTCATAATGCCAATCTCACTGCTTAATGTTTGTGTCCCCACAGAGATTACTATGGAGTGGAGGAGGGGGATGTAGGGAATTGTTCAGTTGTCCAAAGGTTTGAACTAGGCAAGATGAATGAGTTCTGGTGGTCAGCTTTAAAACAGTGCCTAGAGTTTACAATGCTGTAGTTTGTACTTATTTTATGAATAGAGTTGATCTCACCCCAAGTGTTCTACACACACACACACACACACACACACACACCACAAAGAGACTTTAGTTGCTTGTGGGTATGGGATGTTGTTGATGGTGGTGATGATTCCACGGCTCTTTGCATATATTCAAAATCATCAATTTGTTTACTTTTTGCATATCTATTATAGTTAAATAAAGCTTAAAAAGCAAAGCAATGCAGAGAGATTTGTGGATTTGATGGATATGTTACTACCTTGACTGTACTGATGTTATCATTGATGTTTGCATATGTCCAAACTCATCAAATTATACAAAGAATTTATATGTGCAGTTCTTTGCATATTGATTATACCTTAATAAAACTGTTAAAAATATTTCAGCACCACAGAATAGAATTTATTTAGAGACAAAGGATGGAATGAAAAATAACCTTAATTCAGCAAAATCTCATTAGACAACTAGAGGGCCTATTTTGCATTTAAAGAGCAGATAGCTTATTCTTCACAAAGTTAGTGAGAAATGCAGATTAAAAATAGGGTCTTTTTAGCATTTTCATCATTAATTTCTGTCATGAAAGTAAACATACTTGAAAATGAATTATTAAGCTGAATAATACTAAAGTCTTTATGAATTTAGTTTTATTCTAAACATGTATCAAATAAGAAGTGTTACAATTCAAAAAGAGTAATAACCAATTGAAATCTTCAGAACCCTCAGGGGACAATGTAGTCTTTTCAGGAAAGAGAAAATACCATTCATAATGTTTGAAACTGTTCTGATATTGGTCAACTGATAAACATGCTTAATACTGAGAATCAAAGGTCAGGATCTTTAAAATAATAAAGAAAAATTAAAAATAGAGTCTTTGGCCAAGTAAGATAATACTTAGTATAATCCTCTTTAGATTGGTTATTAGTGACCTGCTCTAATCCAGAGTGTCAATATGCATTTATTGTTCTTTTTAATCTTCTCTACTAACTGCTTAGGTACTTTATCGGTTGGGATACAGATTAAGAAAGGCCAAGTACCTTTCCCACTTTGACACAAGAAAGTATAGAGCTAAACTATGAACCTGACTCTTCCTGACTTGAAAGTTTGTGTTCTATTCATATATGAGAACTTTATCTTTTAATTCCAAAAACTGCTGAGAGGAATGAAACTCAGAGATGCTGGCTTGCAGATGAACATTTCCTGAATAATAAATATTTTCAGCAAGATTGAGTTTAATGCATGAAATTCCACTCTAGCAAAGCCAGGTGAGGAAATGGAGTCCAAGTCTCAGCCAGGCCCACTCCTCAGCTTAAGCACTTGTACTAAGTCTCAGCATTATGATGCACACCTTTCAAATGTGAGCATCGGAAATGACAAATCACGCTTCGTGTGTCTTCAGGGCTGGGCATGAATAGTCAAAAACCACACAATTCAGTCTGTGAAAGCCAAGGGTCTACTGAACTCATGGAGGGGAAAAAAAAAAACACTCTAAAGCCTTGTAAGAAATATGGGTAATTAAAAACACATCAGTTTTCAGGATGCTGTTATTTAATTAATAGTAAAATAACAACTTTGACAATAAAGTGATTTAATATATCCAGGAGCAAAAACAAACCTTGCCAATTATTCAAAGGTTTTCAGATGCCTTTCAAATAACCTGGAAACCAGAATAATAAACAGTTTGGAGACAGTTTTGGGAATTTGGGAACAGCAGAAATAGAGAAGGGTGTTAACAGAGGACAGAGAGAAAGAGAGAAACAGAATTGTAGATTTGTCTATAAAACAAGTATATCTTCAAATGACAAAAATGTCTTTATGCACTCAGGATATATGGACAATACCATAAAATCCAAAACATAGTCCATATGTATTTTAAAAGTATTCAAGAGACACCAAAAAAAATAAATCTGCATAAACGCACCACCTGACACCTTTAATTATAGGAGCGAGGGTTGTCTCAAACTGGTGATCGCACTCTAGAAACATGTAGCTTCTTTTTTAAAAGTAATTTTTTAATTGTGACAACATTAGGAAAACAGAGCATTCTGGTGGAAAGTAAAAAGAAATACAAAACAAAGAGAAATGCACTGATCGTTCAGCTGTAGTCCTCAAGCATGATCTTAATATGCCATGAATGTCTTTACTCACAAGACATTTGGAATGTTGGATTTGTGAAGGAAAAAATTATTTTTATTATAGAATGGAGCAAAGCCAAGGTTAGTCTTAGAGACTTTTGACTCTCACAGAGTGAAAACATTGTTGGAAAGGGAGGGTGTGCTTAGTAAGCCTGCAGTAGAAGAAGCCAGTGAAGGTATTCTGTACCAGTGAGGGCTCTGGCTAAGAAGAGAAACACAGATCAGCTGGGTTCTGCACAAATTGGGTTTTATTCATTTTAGTCACCGTGTTACAGGAATGGGAAGGGAAAAGGGTGCTGTCGGGGGTCCTGGAGGCAGTGACTTCATCTACCGACTCTCTAGAGCCTAATCTCTGGCTATTTCTTCCCCTGGAGTAGTTTCAGCTTCCGCCTAGCTTCTTCTGAATGGATGGAGGATTTGTTGTTGGCAGAACCCACAATCACAGCCTCTTCAGCAATCTAAAGGGAAACTGAAGCATGGCATTTTTTTTCTAGTTCCAAATTTTAATATGCTACTAATAACATAACATTACCGATGATGATGATGACAACATATGAACACTGGTTTGTCCAACAGCTGGCTGGGTTCATGTGCGTAAATTATTCTGACTGGTTGAACTAGGTTAAGTTTCTATTCAGAGTAATTTACAATATTCATGGAAAAAGCAGCAGCCATTGCCACCCCGCTTCCTAAACCACATCCGATCTAATGAACGAGATCCTTTGAGAAAATTTTGCGGGATGCTGTTTCAGGCAGACGTAGTCGGCTGGGTCTGCTGCTTGGGAAGCATTTTGTGTTCACTCGTGTTCTCTATTCTTTAATCATCCTTAATGCCTAGCTTGTCTTTTAAGTTTTCCATTTTATTTCGCATCATTTCTTCTCTCTCTGTTTTTTTTTTTAATTTACAATTTCATCTCTTAAGTATTTAGTAGTGAAACATTGTAGTTATCTTCAAAGTAAAATTGTACAGCTATGATGATTCTGTCAGTGATCAAGCCTCACTCTCTGAGGTCCTTTATCATGTGTCTACCTGTTACTTTCATGACCCTCAGGGTCATGTCAGGAAGGCTAGAAAGCTAAAGGAGGAGGGAGGAAGGATTCTTACTCTATTTTCCTGTCCTGGTCAGTCCAGCTACTCCCATGTCAATATCTAACACATACGCAACCAGTCTCTGCATCCCTCTGCAGATGCAACAGAACCACTGCCTGGCACCATCAGGGTGGCAAGCAGGAGCCTGAGCCTTCTTCTGAGCACAAAGGTGGCTCAGCACCACTTGGGCAGTGACCCCTCTCAAAGACTTAGGTCTCCGCTTCCCAGGGCCCCACTCTTAAGCCTCAAAGTTTGAATGATTCCAGCCTCTTCCTGTCTCCCTACCTTTGGGAAGGTAGCTGCTTTTTGAAGTTATTTCCACAGTGATATACTAGGTTTTCCTCTTCCTTTTCATCTTGTCAATACCTCATTAAAATAGTGTCTATTATAATGAAATCTTCTTTGTTAAAATAACTGATACAATCTGTTTCTTACACAGTTCCTACCAAATGCAATATGATACTTCAGCTTGCAGTCTGCCTCCTCAGGCCGTGCAGTGCCAGTGCTTGCAATGAATACTGAGTTACCCACTGTGTCTGCGGTAGTTCTGTGTCAGGCACAGTGCTGGAAATCTCAGATGCTGAACTATGGCTGAATATGTGCCAGCTCAGTCATCTTAAGAAGAAAATTCTATAAAATATTAGAAAGGAAACCCAAAACTTACAGAACACATGTGGCTGGACATCTTGTGTTCCCTTAAGATCATCAAATACTATTTAAGGCTACTGGATAGTCAGTATCTAGAATACAGACTCCTAAGATCTCCAGAAAAGTCAACTCATCTCCCTCCAAATCTCAAAGAGACCTTTTGTGAATAGATGTTGAATTTGCCATTACTCAAAAGCATCATAAACATTATAGCCCTATATAAAATATAATGATTTAGTAATTCTAGAGATAATATATAAAATATATAAATGTAATATATAAATATATAGGTATATATAAAAATATATATAATTGTATAAATAAAAGGAACAGTGTAAAAGATTTAGAAATTAGAGAGCATTTGTATGTCTGCTAGAGTGTGAGTGTGCCCTTCCACATAGTCATGTCATGCGCACAATCAGATGCTTTCGCAGTCTTTGCTACAGAGACCCACAAGTTTCCATGACTGTAAATTCTTTTCAAAGGGCTCCTCCTAGAACCGACTGCTATTATATGACTATCATTGATTGAATACCTGCTCCTTGCTAAACCCTGTGCTAAGCATTTTATAGACATCCAGGAAGACCACCATGAGAAATAAAACAAGAATTCACTTTTAAACGGTCCTATGAAACATCCCAAGACCACACAGCTAGTAAATGACAAACAGAGATTTAGATCCAGTTCTGTTTAGTGGGTTTGGAAAAAAAACATGGCTTAGAGGGCAAACTACTCCACTTTTAACCTGATTAGATCAGTAAACATACTCCCAAGATATTTAGGAGTGGGATATATGCAATACCAGTTCAAAATCACTGTCATTCTGAAAGATATATTACTAATCTTTATATATCATCTTTACTAATAGGAGTAGAAAAATGTCAGAATATTACAAAAATTTAAAATTGAGAACATAGAAGAATTTTATGAAAATAGAGGTTCAGTTGTTCTGTAAAACTTCTATTACACTACAGTAAATGGTAGAAAGGGCAGAAGATATTAGGAAATAACTTGTGTGTAGGGCTAAGGAAGGAAAGGGATAAAAGATGAATCCTAGACACAAGGTTCCAAGCCACAAATATTTAAATACTCCTTTTGGAAGTTTAAAGGTTACAACAATGATAACAGAAATCACATGTTACAGTAGATACAGATGCATTTATCTAGCTAAGGCTGGTGTAAGTGTGTGTGTGTGTGTGTGTGTATATATATTTTTTGATTAGTTTAGGCAGAAAGGTGTGTATATATTTAGGAAAGAAGGAAGTTACCTGCTATATATATGTACATGTATATATATATATATGTACATGTATATATATATACACATATATATATATATAAAACTTCCTTCTTTCCTAAATATATACACACCTTTCTGCCTAAACTAATCAAGATAGTATTTTTAATTTTTCTATCTTTAATGAATGTTTCCTTATTTAAACAACTTATACTTTTTTTCCTTTTTCTTTTAGAGGAAACTTCTCAAACCAGATGGTTGATCTTAATTAATTCTTATCACAGAGACATCTTTGTCATAAAATATATTTCACAGATGAACAGGATTATATAAGAGCTTTTGTTTACTAAATTACTAAAAGAATGACTTTTCATGAGGAAAGCAGTCGCTGTAATTTTATCTTTTATTTCTCCAACTTCCTTGGCACTTAAACGCAATTATAACATTTAGGCTATTGAGTCGTAACTGAAGCAAGAGGCATATTTGTTTAAATGCTTATGTTTTCAAAAAAATAAAATTTTCAGCATTTTTATATACTGCAGCGGTTAGTTTCAGTATAAATAGTGAAAAGGCCACATTTGTCAGTGGATTCTCCATCTGCATGTTTAAACTGGTACCGGGGCATCCGGTGCATGTTGGAAATTTTATCTTTTTTTCCCCTGCTTGTTTCCAATCTTACTCAGCAAGAACATCAAATAAAGTCATCATCAAATATTTAGGCCATAAGGAAATAAAATTTTCTTTTAAAGAGAGACAAGAACTAAATTGTTCAATCAATTTCACCTAGGAAAGGTAATATAATTATGATCTATATATTTTTGGAGAAACTTTAAGAAAATATACTGTTGATAAAAACAAATTACAGTGGCTTGCTCACGGACCCAAGTGCGCGCGCACGCACACACACACACACACACAGAATTTAAAATAGAATTCAATTTCCTGTATGCAGAGTTTCCCATAGAGAATCTACAGTATGAAAAAAGCCTAAACCTGAGTTTGGCATTGTTCTCTGTTGTCATTTAGGACAATCTTTTCAATGTAGGCCAAGCAATGTCCTGTGGTTAATAAATAACAAAGTCAAATTCAAGCATAGATTGTCTGACACCAGTCCTCGAAATGATTTGCATTTCATCACCACACCTCCTCTCCTCCTTTACTGGAAAACACATTTTCCCAGAGTTTCTATTTTCTTTCTGATGTGACAAGGGGTTTTTGTATGAATTCAAGTAAAAAGTATAAGTTGAGTTTTATCTAAATGTCTCATCAGCAAATATATTCAAATTCATCATGTAACCTTAAATTCATGTATATGAACATGTATGATGGGTGTGTGTATGTACTTCTTCATGGTTCATTTTTCATATTTCAAGAGATTGTCCCTCTTCCCCATGTCCATTACTCTCATGTGTCATGCTGTTTCTCCCTCTTTTACTTTATGTCATCATTGACATATTTCTGGTTGAATATATTGACTTATCTGTCTAAATTTATTCCAGATAGGGGATATAGTTGACTTACTGTTGCCAGGTTTAACCTATGTAACAGTCTCTGTAGTAAAATACAAAATAATGCTGATTTCTAAATAACAAATATTTAAAAATCATACGATAGTTCTTCTCCACCTTTTCTGCTCTAGCTTGCTCCAACTCTTCCTAATCCATTCACATTATCCAAGAAAGCAAGGAATAAATCCAAGTAATAAGTTGTGGGACAGTAGAGGGTGCTATTTTAAAATTTTTCTAAATTAGTTCATCCACCCAGCAAATATTTAATGAGCAATTTTTATGTACCAGTCACTGTGCTAGTATTAGTGCCAAATAAAATCAGAAAAACTAGTATAGATCTTATAAAAATGCTTAAAAACTAAGAGCCTACATAAGAATATGGTGTACAGAGTGATGTATGATACATAGTGTGTTTCTTGTATATTTTTAGTACAGAGTAAGATACAAGCAAATTATAATATCATTATCTTATGAATTAAGAGCTTCTGAAATTTTTGAAATAATTTATTCATGTCAACCAATTAAGCATTTGAAAAGAAGCCTTTTATATTGGTTGATAACTGATGAAATTCGTGTGTAACAGCATTTCTATCACAGATACTTTGAGAATTTAATCTGTGGACATTAAAAAGTAAAATAAATTTTCCAGTTGTTTCGTCTCTCACATAGCTTTGAATGTTGATGAAGAGACAGAAGCTGTGTGGTCATCAAGCATGGCCCACTGTGTTTGAACTTGAGTTTTCTCCTTGACTCCCAGTCTCCCACATGTTGCAGTTCAGTGGTGAGTGGATGACAGCTCCGGTTCTGCCTGTCAATGGAGAATTCAATCTGTGTAAGCTGTAAATAGAACACAATGCATAAAATGCCAGTTTACCTCTGAACTTGGAATAGCCAATGTGGTATTGTTTTTCTCCTTAGACTATATCATAATCAGTATTCCGCATACCATTCTTAGTTGTTACTGAGGAGATATGAGTACGTTATATCCAGTTGGATACCTTGGTATCCCATTAATCCCTTCAAGTTGCAGGGGAGCATTTGTTAAAGTACAATGACAGCTACTCTTGTGTTATTTGATTATACTATGAAAATGCCTAACTATTGAAACTTTAGTCATAAACTTTACCTGTATGCTGGCTTATATATGGGAAAAATAGTTTTCCAAGTTAAAGAGTAAAAAGAAATCCCCCAACATCTCTGATTTGCCTTAAGATTTTGATCAAAATGTGAAATGTATTATTTTAAAATAGTTTGTAAAATAACTTAGAGGAAGTATATTTTTTAAGAAGGTTTATATGTGTTAATATACCTTGCTGCAGTTCATTATGTCTTAATAGTGGAAGTAGGAATGATTTTAAATCACTAAAGCAGATGAGCTTGTTTTAGTTGGCAAGAAGAACATTCTTGGTGAACAACATACTTAGATATCCTTTGGGACTTCCTGATTCTCTCTCTGAATTCTAAGCCAAGTGTGTTGGGCAAATTTCCACAAGGATAGCAAAAAGCAGCCAGGGAGCCTTTCTGTTGGATTTTGAGGTCTCCCAAAGGGGGTCAGACATTCATATTTGCCCATTCACTTAGCCAGAGTGAAATAGGAAATTCAGTACCAGCACCACAAGCTCTTCTTGTCTCCACGGTGGGACCAGAGTTACTCCATGCAAAAGGTATTCTAGATCTGTCCTAACAAAGCTTTTGAAAGAGCTTTTGCTGAATTAAGGTAATCCAAAAACAACTTAGCTTTCTTGCAATCAAGTCCTGCTAACATTTGAAAGAAAAAAAACAAGATTTAGCAGCTAGTAATATAAAAGTACAAGGCCCAGCTCCTTGCCAAAATGTACTAAAGATATGCATATGGAGGGAAGGCAAAAATGTGACTTACGCCCTGAAAAATAACTATTTAAGTATGCTTGAGGAGTTAAGGTAACTCTAACTGTTTTAAGTAAAGAAAAGAAGAAAAAAAATAGAATCAAAAGAAACTTTTAGAGAAGAAAATTATAATATCTAAGCTGTAAACTCTGATGGATTAACAGGAGGTGAGATACTACAGGAGAAGCACTGCAAGAAGACAGGGCTTGTTGAAGGACAATTACTTGAAAATTATTTGATAAGTATTATAAAGCCATAGATCTAAGTAGTTCAAGGAAAGTGAGCATAATAAACACAAAGACAAGTCCAACAAGGTGTATCACAATGAAGGGACAGAAGACCAGTGATTCAGGTTCTTGGGACAAAACAAAGAATGCCTTATATTCCTTGTCAGGAAAAAAAAAAAAAGCCATAAAACAAAACAAAAGAATGATATTTTTAAGTGCTTAAGAAACATTCTGTATTCAAGAAAAGTATCATTGAAAGTGAAGGTAAGTGCATGTATCCTTTTGAATTATTTTTTTGTGTGTCCTTTGGGTAGATACCTAGGAATGGAACTGCTGGGCTACATGGAAGCTCCATTTTTTAGCAGTTTGAGAAATCTCCAGTTTTCCTTAGTGATTGTACCAGTTTGCATTCCCACCAGCAGAGAAGAAGCATCCCTTTATCTCCACACCCTTGCCTACATTTATTGTTGCTTTTTTTTTGTAATATGTGCCATTCTCACTGGTGTGAGGTGGTATCTCATTAGTTTTGATTTTTATTTCCCTTATTACAAGTGATGCTGGACATTTTTTCATATGCTTGTTGGCCCATATGCACTTCCTCTTTGGAGAAGTGTCTTTGTAGCTGTTCTGTCCATGATTTGATGGGGTATTCACTTTATATTTGTTGAGTTTCATCAAATCTTTGTATATGTTTGTTAATAGTCCTTTATCATTCATACTGTGTGCAAAAATTTTCTCCCAGTCAGTGGAGTGTCTGTTTATGTAGTGTTTACATGCATTCCTATGTTTATTGTTGCCCTATTTACAATAGGGAATCAAACCAAATGCCCAAAAACAAATGGGACTGGACCACAAAGATGTGGTATACATACACAATGGAATACTACTCAGCAATCAAAAAAAGATAAAGTAATGCCATTTGTGGCAACATGGATGGAACTAGAAAAAATACTTGGTGAAATAAGTCAGAAAGAAAAAGAAAAATAGCAGATGGTTTCACTCAGCAGGAGTGTATGGGATCAGGAGAAACAGACAGATAGACAGATATAGATAGACAGACAGACAGATAGATAGATAGATAGATAGATAGATAGATAGATAGATAGATAGATAGATAGATAGATAGATAAATTGTAATAAGGTAAAAAGGAACATCAACTAACAACTATAAACCAGAGCCATGCTACAGGGCAGGAGAGGGGAACAAGATCAAAACTAGGGTAGGAAGAGCACACGGGACTATGGTGATGGCACATGAGTGAAGTGGTGGTAGGAAGTCCAGGGATTACAACTAAGATTAAAAATGTACAAAATGAAAAATGAAGAGTAATGTAAAAATATAAAATTAAAAAAAAAAACAGGAAAATGAAGGTGAAATAAAGATTTTTCAGACAAACAAAAGTTGAAGGAATTTGTTGCCAGCAGACTTGTATTATAAAGGGTTTTTTTTTTTAAGTAAAAATGAAAATCACAGATTGAAACTTATATGCATGCAGATGAAGGAAGAGTGTCAGAGATGGTGATTAGGAAACTAATAGGATGTGCAAATTTAAATATTCATTTAAAGATGTTTAGTCTTGGTAAAGCAAAAATCACTATATTGTGAGATTCCTGACATACAGGAATAAAACATGAATATAATAAATTTAATGAATAAAATTATTAAATAAATAGAAGAGGCAGAAACAGGAAATTGTAACATTAGTACATTAGAAGTAATACAATATTTATTTGCAGGTAAGCTATTCTAAATTGATGAAACATAAATATTAGAAAAAGCACTAATAAAGCAGTAAGGAATAATCACCTTCCCAATGATGGCTATGAAATTATATATGGAAATATTTACATGTATAGATCTGTGTATCTAGTGATCTATAGATACATCCATATCAATCTATATATGTATATACTCCAGTTAAAAAGCAGAAATCATACACTATTAGGATATAATAAGCATTTAGTTCTATGCTTTCTACAAGAACTCATTTTAAATAGAAAGGTACGTATAGCTTAAAAGTAAAGATTTTAAAAAATAAACCATATAAACCCTAATCAGGAGAAAGGTGGAGTGGTTCCTTTAATAGCACAAGTAGACACCAGAAGAAGGAAAATTTGAATTAAGGTCTCCATTTCATAGTGATAAAAGGGTCAGTTCATCACCTAATATAATAACCTAAACATGTATTCACATAATAACAGAAGCAGAGAAAAGAAAAATAGACAACTCTATATTTATGGAGGATATATCTTACACTTGTCAGAAATTGATTTAACTGTAGAAAAACAAGAAATAAAGCTATAGAAAATGTGAATATTGTCAACTAATATGAAATAATTTATATTTATAGGATATAGAAGACCTATGAATATTACTAACATGAAGTGTCAGATTGAGACGTATCACAAAGCAACAGAAAAATCACATTCTTTTCAAATGCTTTCCCAAATTTACCAAGACAAAGTACATTTGGGGGTCAAAATAAGTTCCAACAAATTACAAAGACTGAAGTAATGTAGAATGTATTTTTTTTTTACCGTAACATAATTAAAAGAGAAATCAGCAGCAGAAAGATACCTGAAAAATCTTTATGTAATTAAAAGTTAAGTGATAGATTTCTAAATAACCCATGGGTTAGAGAAGAAATCAGAAGGGGAATCAAACTATTTGGAAACTGAATGAAAATAAAAATGCAACCATTGTGATTTGAAGGATGCACCAGAATATTTACAGGAAATTTGGAGTTTTATGTGCTAAAATATAAACAGAAATTAAATGACTATAATAAATGATATAATAATCTTCATATTAAGAAAGGAGACAAAGAAGGAACAAATTAAAGGTGTGCACATGCACACAACATGTATGTGGAGAAAACTAGGAGGGAGGAAGTGTAAACAAAATACAGTGAAGTGTTGTATATGAGTAAGTCCTGAAAAGGAAACCACTTTTTTGCATTTTTTCTTTTCCTGCTTTTTATATAAGTTTGACATTATTTTCAAATAAAACAGTATATTAAATATACTGTTTTATATGTGATCTGTAAGTGCATGAAAAGGTCAACTTCAGAGGTCATCAGAGAAACATATCTTAAAATAGCAATGGTTTTCTACTACATACTCATTTGAACAGCTTTGAGAATATCAAGAACTGGTGGAGATACAGAGCAGGTGCAGCGTGCATACTCCCCTTATATGGGAATGGTACAGTCTAGCAGTTTCTGAACATGTGAAGCATATACTTACTGCTTAAGCTAGTATTTCTATTCCTATGTAATTAACGAGGAGAATGAAAATGTGTTTCTTCACAAAGATTCATACACACGTCTTAGCAGCTTTATCCGCAAAAGCCCCACTCTAGAAACAAACCAAAGGTCCACCAGTAAGAGAGAGAAGAGACAAACTGTGTTATAGCCAGAAGGCAGCCATCCCTGGCCACACATATAATACTGTATAATTCTATTTGTATGAAATTTCAAAACATATGAAGTTATTTTACACCTCCTGATACCTTCAGTGTAAAGGTTCGTATTTCAACTATATGAATTTTGAGAAATAAGTACTGAACAAGTGTTCAGACCATAGGTCTATGTGATGTTTCTTAAGTTAGGGTTGACCACTACTTCCTTTTAGGCTTTGCAGCTAGCAAGAATACACACATAACAGATAATACTCTCTTCTGTTGGAAAATGAGGCTCAAGTCATTCAACAGATTTCTTTTTTGATAACAGTCATTGGGAAGTACAGCACTGTTTAATTATACTTAATAATTAATGTAAAAATGCTATATCCTGGTCCTTTGACAATTATCTGTCTCTTGCTTGGCCACATTCCCCTTTTAAAATCTTTGAAGTCCTGTCAAATCACCTGTAGTTACAAAAAGAGCATGAGCTATTAATGGGGCCCAACAAAAGTAACTGTGCTGTTAAAGTCCAACTCAGTGAGCCCATATGACAGAGAAAGGAGAGAGAAATTAAAAATTCAATAATGAATTTAATCCCTTGCTCAGTGTCACTGATGATATGATTGGGATGCAAATGCAAGCTAAAGAGAGATGTTGCTTGACCTCTAACAGAAAGCTATTGTATATACACAAATGCGATCCCCTAAAAAGTGCTCACCTGTGTAGGTCATTATTTTATAACCACATGGAATCTGTACATTGCTGACTGTCTCTAATTATAGGGGTCTCGATAGAAAACAACTAAAAATGACAGGGCCACGTCAGTCTGCCATCACGGAAACCATTGCATTTGCCAAGTTCCTGGTCACTTTCTTTCATCAAACACTTTGTAACAATTTGTTCTAAAAACAGACAGTGTAAATTCTTCTGTAGTCTTCCAGAGTTAGTTCTCAAGTGACTGAGATCATAAAACACCACTCAAGAAGGTAAAAGAATTGATCCGTATTCCTTCTTCTACAGCATGAATGATTTAAATAACCGACCCTCCCATTGCTAGTCACGTGAATCAAGTGACCACACACCCACCTCTTTCATCTTAAAATAAGCAGCATATTTTTCTCCCTTCTGGATTCTTCTAAATTATTAAAGTTCACATTCTTCATGATTTTTCTTTTCCCATCAACAAAGAGAAGCAGAGATGCTCTCTTGCCGAGCATTCCCCCACCAGATTCTAAATCGTGATGGGAGGGAGGGTGCTTGCTAAGCTGAGAGGCCTTCCCTATTCTGGCTGGCGGAAAGAGAAAGATTTTGCTTTGTTTTACAAAAATCCACTTCAGTTAGTATGGAAGAACATGAAGAAAGGACAAGAGAAAGAAGAAAACATGTAGACAGATGATCAGCTTGACAAGTTAGACGTTCCAGAACGTCTGCATTTGTTTTGCTCCAGTTATTATTGAGAAATAGGTGTACAGATATATGACGAGACATGTGAGTGGATGTGCATATAAGGATATTATCTCAGTGTTATTTTTTAAAGACTTATTTATTTATGCATACAGAACTGGGGCACAGGCCAGAGGTGCAGGGATGGTGAGATGGTTCACCAGACACAGAGTGGGGAGCAGAATAGGCAGGTTGACTAAGTACGCTGCTGAGGGGAGCAGCGGGCGGGTCAGGAGAGGTCGGCTGGGCTGGGTGGGTCAGTTCCATGGCAGGGGATGGAACTCGCACTGAAGCAACTGTGGCAAGCTTGCAGTGCTGCATCCTAACCCCTTGTGCCACCAGGGAGGGCCTCAGTGTTATTTTTTCAAAGTGAACTACCATTGGTTTATACCCATGTTAATATTCTGACAGTGTGAAATGTCTACCCTCAGGTGTGGTCGCATAGCTCTGCCACCACCAAAACACCTGTGTCCTCCGCCACAGTCCATTGTGCTCCTATTGCAGTTCTATTTGAACAGCAAAAGACTCCCAACAATCCAAACATCCAGACAAAGGAAAAGAGTCGAATAAACTGTGGCACACACTACTTAATGAGACTATGCAGTCTCCATATTCTCAAGACACTGTAAATGAATGATTTCGCACACTTTTCCCATGCTTTGCAAACAAGAATAAATATGGTAAAAGATACAGAAGCATTTCAGTATCATCTAGAGGAAGAAATGAAACTTCCATCTTTTGCCTGATACTCCAGAATGCACTAAATGGTTTTCTATTTATGGATATATATGAATTTAAAATGGAAAATACACATGTGTGTGTCCATATGGACGTATGGAAATTGGCTCATATAATTTAAAAAGTCCCAAGAATGGGTGCTGGTAAACTGAGAGCCAGGAGAGGCTCCATATTAAAAGATAAAGATCGGGCTCTCCCTGGTGGTGCAACAGGTTGAAGCACTGCAATATGAAGCTCTCCAAAGCCACTGCAGCACCAGTTCAATCCCGCCAGGGAGCTGACCCACATGGTGCGGCAGACCTCTCCTGATCCACTTGCTGCTCCCCTCAGCAGTGTACTTTGTCAATCTACCTATTCTGCACCCCACTCTGTCTCTGGTGAATCCTTTCACCCACCACACCTCTGGCCAGTACTCCAGTTCTGTAAGCATAAACAAATAAATCTTAAAAAAAAAAAAAAAAAAAGATAAGGGTCATGGGAATGGAAAAATATGTTGAGTCAGCACAAAACATGGCTTTTTGGCAATACCTTTCATAAAACAAAGCAAAGCTATACATTGTCTAAGTAAAGATAGATTCAGTCCATTTATAGTTATTGTCTCCTTGGTTGGACATTTCATAATCCCCTTCAGTGCTCATAATATTCCTGTGGTTAAGATTTTCAGGATGTCTAAGTATCCTTTATCCGAGTAAGTATGTATAAGTATCCCTCCCCCGAGTCATCACCAACCTTTCTCTAGGTTATCCCTTTCAAGGCACCAGGGAAAACTGTGAAAAGACTTGGAAATTATCACAAGGTACCTTTTGGAAGGAGTGCTGAAAAATAACTGGTGAACCCTTGAGAAATAAGCTAGTTCCATGGGATGACTTTTGTCATTGAATGATGAGACTTTTTTTTTCCCCACAGCTATGTGGGGATAGAGAAAACTTACAGTAATGCTTTCAATCCAGAGCAGTGCAAATTATTCCTTCTCATAGTAATAAAATAGATCTTGTTTGATAAAGTATATATCTCTATAAAATATATTTTCCTTTGAATTAATTTCAATATATTTCTGCTTTCCTGATTAATTTACAGATTATATGAAAACTTAGACATATTTTCATTTGATATTATATAAAATATTTACATTATGCCTTCAACTTCTTGGTTAAATTCACTGTTCTTGTAATTACTTCCTTAAAAATCTGTTTTAGCCAGTGGATTACAAGCTCAGTGAAGGCAAGGACCACATTTGTCTTGTTTATTGCTCTATCCCCAGGGCTTACTATCAGGAATTTAGTAAGGGTTCAGAAAATATCCTCGTGGTTCCCTGAATTAGTAAATGCAAATGAATCAAAGAAGTTTCTGAACAATCAAATGAGTCCTGGGGGAGAAAGTTTCAGTAGTATTAAGAAAGCATTGAATGGCCTCATTAAATCAGAATATGTAGTGTGTTTATATGCAAAATTTATAATGAAAAAGCAACTATTTAAAGAGGTTTTTTTGAACATTTCTGGGAAGCAACAGTAATTTTGGAGGAGTCCTCAGTGTTTGAAAGGCATGGACTGTAGTTGCAACTTGGAGAAGAAAAATTTTGGATAACAAGATAATGTCTTTATATCTGTAGTACCTAGGGATTTTTTAAAAACCCACACAGTTATGATTCTTTTTCAAAGATGACTTTTGTTATTTTCTTTCTTTAGTTTAAATTTTCTGTAAAGTATTTTGCAAAGTATTAAGAAAGTACAGCCTATTAAATATTTGAGCCTTTTATGTATCAACCAGTTAAACTTGGATCCCTTTTAAACTGATACAATTTGTTTCCTACAACAAAGATGGTTTTATGAAGACTGGTGGGCACTGAAAGTATTTTTCTTTTTTCTTTTTAAGATTTATGCATTTATGCATACAGAACCAGGGTACAGGCCAAAGGTTCAGTGAGAGGGTTCACCAGAGACAGAGTGGGGAGCAGAACAGGCAGGTTGATTTAAATACATTGCTGAGGGGAGCAGCAGGCGAGACAAGAGAAGTCTGTTGCGCCATGTGGGTCAGTTCCCTAGCCAGGAATCAAAATGGTGCTGCAGTGGCTGTAGATTGCTTCATAGTGCTGGGCTTTAACCCATTGTGCCACCAGGGCAGGACCAGTACTTCTTCAGTCTTGATAGATTTAGTATTCTTGTTGATATTAATGTGTAAACTCTGGTTAGACACATAAGCACTCAATAAACATCTGGGGGAAGTTACTGTTTGTTTATAACATTGGTAATAAAGTGTATAACTTGTGTTTCTCTTTGGTACTTATTGGTATGCTATGGAAAGAGTGAGACGGGATGAGCAGATTTGCTATGGCAGTAGTATATGTTTCCATGGAGGACAGACAGCAAAAGCAATAACCAAAAAAGACTTTTGAAACCAAAATGCCTAATTTTGATTAGGCAATAGTAGATCACCAAAACCAAAATACACAGGCCATTAAATATACATCAAGGTATTAAAATACACAAAGATCTGGCCCTCCCTGGTGGTGCAGCGGGTTAAAGCACAGCATTGAGAAGCTAAAGACACTTCCGCATGAGTTTGATTCCCGCCTGCCCCTGAGGTGACCACATGGTGTGGCAGACCCCTCCTGACCCGCCCGCTGCTCCCCTCAGCAGTGTACTTCGTCAATCTGCCTGTTCTG
>NW_004567129.1:23193226-23237442 GCF_000260355.1 Condylura cristata | reverse complement strand
CCATGTGGTCACCTCCGGGGCAGGCGGGAATCGAACTCATGGGGAAGTGGCTTAAGCTTCTTAGTGCTGTGCTTTAACCCGCTGTGCCAACAGGGAGGGCCAAGCATTTTTCATTTAAATTTTTTAGTCCAACACTAAAACATGCCTGATGAGTTAATTATCATATCTGACAAACCTCTCCTTCCAATAAATAATATTGGGTAAGTTAAATGCCTGTGATTATTGCCTATATTTTTCTAATTAGTCATTAATATTTTAGAATTCTAATAAGGATGGAAATGGTCAAAGAATGTAAAGATAGCCTCATCTACTGTCATGTTTCCTTTATCTATTTATATATTTATAACCTGTAGCAGCCTAGAAAAGAGAAAGATTGCTGAAGCATACTTTTTAAATGGAAAATCATAGGGCACTCTTTGTGTTAAAATAAAGATGTACTTATTGGTGCATTGAGAACTCAGCTTGAATTCTGAACCCTCTATTTAAGTGAGTAGCCGAGGGTCAAGGTCATCTAATCATTAACTTCTCTGACCTTCATTTTCTTTATAGAGGACTGAATGAAGGAATACATGAGAGCACATTGCTGAATACCTGATCCGTAGCCTGAATGTAATGTGGTAGAATCTGAATTCCTGAATATTACTGATTTGAGAGAATTTACTGTGGCTGTCTTTTTGACCAGAACAGTTTTTTTCTGCCAAAACTTTTACACAAATATCTTTGAACACATAGCTAAATGAAAGGGAGATCCAAAAAGACACAGGGACATTTCCCTAAAAAGGAAAATTTGACCAAGAGAATAACAAAATTGAGGCAAAAATCAAGCAACAATGTAAGGGAAAAATCATCAAGAAATATTTTGTATCTGACCAAGCTGGTGACACTAATCATTTGTTATTTGGTTTTCTAGTACTTATACTACTATATAGTTGACCATTGAGAGACTGGGGTAGTTTCCATAACAACAGAGTCAGTGACCTGGAAAATTGAGGCAGTTCTACTACTTATGTCTGTGTGTCTTCAGGCAAGACACTCTAGATTACTCTCTTTACTTTGTTCATTTGAGGGTCTTTAAGAAAATACATACTTGATGCTTCCTTCCAGCTTAAATATTTCTGTAGCCTATGTTCTTTGAATTCTGTGCCCTGCATTTATTCTTTAGAACACAAACATTTTATTTCAGCCATTGGTTATATAGTTCACTTTATATTCTTTAACCCTTTCTTACTCTTCTAATTCTGTTACACTTGCCCCACTTCCATTTTACTCTGATCTTAGGAAAAAATACCCTTGTGTAGTTTGTGAAGAAGAGACAAGTACATTATTAAGGATAGGTTACTCCGAGATACTCAAGATGTGCAGAACAGACCTCCCTGAGATATTGAGAACACACCTTCCCAAGACATGTCACTTTGGAATGCATATTATTTCAAAATGACATCCATGGAGGGTCTGCACCCTCATGAGAAACATTTACCAGTCCCTTAACTCTCTGGAAACAAAATTAAGGCTTTTACAAGAAATAACCTTTCTATTGGAGAAACCAATCTATATGTAAGATCAGATTTTTTTTTTTTTTAAGATTTATTTATTTGTACATACAGAACTGAGGTACAGGCCAGAGACTCAGGAGCAGTGAGAGACTTCACCAGAGACAGAGTGGGGAGCAGAACAGGCAGATCGAGGAAGTACACTGCTGAGGGGAGCAGCAGGCAGGTCAGGAGAGGTCTGCTGTGCCATGTGGTCTCCTCCGGGGCAGGCGAGAATCGAACTCATGCGGAAGTGGCTTTAGCTTCTCAGTGCTGTGCTTTAACCCGCTGCGCCACCAGGGAGGGCCGTAAGATCAGATATTTAATTACAGAGCTTCTGATCTTGATCATATGAATCATCCCCCCCCCCAACTTCTCCTTAAAGACCAGGTCCCTTTCCCATTTCTATTTTAGCACATATCTATATATCCCCATTTTGCCTCATTGACTTTAGAATCTAATGTTTATAGTTTCCATGTATACATGATTAAGTTTGTTTTTCCCTCTTACTCATCTATTTGATGTTAAGATGATTGCATGATCAGCCTGAGAAAATCCAGAAGGTAGGGGGAAATGTGCTTCCCTCCCTGTCAGTATTGGAGAATATCTTCAAAATAAAACAGTTTAGTCTGAATTCTATATCAGCTTTATAATTGATAGCTTATCAGCTAGATAAACGATGTTGTACTTAGCCACATCTCATAAGCACAGAGAAGATAAATATCAAAAATAATGTTTGTAGTATGTCCGTGAAGTAATTATCTGTGTGATATGTATATAGTTTGATTTGAATCAAGTGTGATAGTGCAATCTGAATGTAGTTTGATTGTTACTTTTTCTTTCTACGATGAACTCTGGGATTCACAGTTCCAAGACTATAATTTTATTTTTAAGGAACAATCAAACTACATTTTCTGTAAATTTATTGTTTTTTAAGTGAAGAGGAGAAATAGCATAAGGTAGCTAGGGACGCCTAGAACTGTCCTTCCTAACTATGATTTCGAATAGTGCTGCTCAGTCACCTGAGGGGCTCCTGACATAATGAAATTATGAGGCATTAGCTCTGAGGTAGGGACCAAATCTGAATTTTTAGCAGGTTATCAGCAATGCTGGTGCTACTGGTCTGGAGTCCATAGGTAGAGTGACGAAGGCGTAGATCACTCTACTTCAGATCGCAACAATTATGTGTTAGGGTGAAATAAACATAACTGCTCCATTGCTTTGCTCACAGATAGTTGTTTCATCTTGCATTTTCTTTTTCTGAAAAACGATAAATTTTTATTTGTTTTGGCAAACAGTTAAAATATTCAGTGTAATTATTAAAAACTGCTTTCAAACAGTCTATTACTAGAAGTAATCAATTCCATTTATTTTATTGATGATTTCTACTGAAAGGTTGAAGAATCTTCTGAGAGTCTAGCCAGGAGCTGCTATAAAAGAGTAAAGGAATCAAAAGAGGTTCTTGGAAGAGCTTTAACAGGCTTTAGGGATGTGTATCTTTCATGGGTTGATCTAACCAATACAACATAAGAAGTCAGGCTCAGGGAGATGCTATAATAATCCACTATCGCTAATACATGAGCAAACCCTAAATTTTATTAGAATTTCAAGTTACTATATTGTCTGTCTTTTCCACTAGGAAGAGAGTTACTGGTGGTAGGAGTTTAGAGAGTAATTTACGTATCTGGACTTGGTGTCCTGCCATTCTGGACTGGTTCCTTCTGATAATAGCCCTATTTCGTGGCATCCCTATGTTTGATTACCTTAATTCTAGAATGAAGTCTATCACAATTAATAGAATTTATCTTATTGGGCCATTATGAGATTTCAGTAAGATCATGCATATGAAAGCTTTCATACTATGTCCTTTAAGGAGTTAAAAAAAAATCCAATGCTGCAATATATATATATATGTATGCATGCACACACAGCAAAACAAAGCAAAAAAAAAAAAAACTAAAAAAAAAAAATGTAGCTACTACACCTTCTAGGAAGGAAGCCGCCTTTTAAATTAGTTTCCCAGATCTTATTTTACAGACAACATACTTCAAGTGCTCAAAAGGCAGCCATTAAACTTTCTGCTAAATTTTCACTTTTCATTGAAATCTCATTTGATTCCTGCTGTTGACTGAGCTGGCCACAGGGATGCACTGTGCTTCTTTCAAAATCTCTTTGAAAACATTTCCAACTTGGCTGATGGAACATGTGGGTCCGAACTCAAGCTGAGGAAGAGCCTTGGAAGACATGGATTTAGGATAGAGAGTGTCTAGGAGTAGAATCCATGACGCTGACACACAGACCTACATAGAAACCCTACTTCCAGCGAGACTCAAACCTCAGCAAACCTTAGCTGTAACATGGAGGTCACAGATCCCGCCTCCAAGAGAAGCTGTGAGTGAAGACGTAAGGAGGTAGAGGATGTAACAATCCAGCTGTGCCCTGGCGGAAAATAAATTTGGTAGCTGTGCATTAGAATTTCCGTATGATGTGTGATGAGAATTTCACTTTGGACTAAAGTGGTTTGTTTGTTGTTGTTTGTTTATAGTTAATAAAAGGATTCTCTGCTCACTTCCCAATAACTGAAATATTGATCATGTTTCCAACAACTCGAATGGATTGAAATGTTATAATATAATCCACTCAAAACTTTGACTTACAGTTTTAGTCCTTGGGGGGAAATAGGCAGATCCCTCTGTCTTCCTCCTGGACTGGAGCTGGGAAAGCAGCGTCAAGTGCTTGGCCGCCTGTAATCTGTTCCAAGGTCTCTGCTGTTCAACATTGGCTCATCAGCCAGGTAGATTGAACTGGATCAGGGTATAAGACTTTTCAGCATAAAAGGGTAAAGCCCGAAATTTAAAAAAATAGTCAAGATTGTATCCTTAGAACATTTTCTTAGCCTTAGAAGGAAATGTATGTATAGTAGCCCAAGACTATATATAGGACAAGACTAGTCAATATTCAGAGATTCAATAAAATGACAAGTTGATCAAGACATATGATCCGGCACATTTTCTTCTCAAATCCAGGAAACAGTTTTGACATTTCCCTTCTTGCCATAATATAACATACTTTCAGTGCTGTAGTGAAATGCTCTCAGAGTGGAGTCATTTATCATGAGACTAAATGCATGAACTGTCTTGCTTCACTGTGATCCTTAGACTGGAAACTTTGGTGGGCCTTAAAATGTATAGTTATAATTAAGATTTGTTTCTAACTTTCTGATGACAAACCCTCTTTCCAGTTTTGACTGGATACAATCCAGATATCCTTAATGGATGAATTAACTATAGTCATCTCGACCATGAAATACTACTCAGCAATAAAATGGAATAGAATATAGATAAAAGTCCAGATGAATCTCCAAATAAGTATTTCAAGTTTCTCAAAAGATGGCCACTCCCAGGGGCTTACTTGGTTGTGCACCAGGTTAATGCACAACAACACTGTAAAGCTATCTACAGCCACTCTAGTCCCTGGCCAGGGAGGTGACCCATAACACAGCATACTTCTGCTGTCCCGCCCGCTGCTCCCCTCAGCAGTGTATTTTAGTGATCTGCCTGTTCTGCTCCCCACTCTGATGAGTCCTCTTACCACTAACACCTCTGGCTTGCATAAATAAGTCAGTCTTAAAAATTTTAAAAGTGTGATATCCGTTCTTCCTTATTATAGTAAATGTTTTAAAACTTTGTGAAACAAACCTGTTACAGCTGTACATTAGAATTCCCATATGCATGTGTATGTATGATACAATATTTACTGAAAATTCATAAGTCTATAGTATTGAAGATGAAAAAAAAATCACCCTATAGGTTAATGTGTAAAACCTCATGTCACCTGATTTTTAAAATTTTTATTTACTGAGGGACATTGGTTTGTAACACTGTATGATGTGATTCATCTCCTCAGATGAATTTCACCACACTGCACCTGCCACCAGGGTACCATACTCCTCTACCATAGCCACCATATCCCTTCCCAACTGTACTTTCCTTTCCTTCCTGCCTCAGTTGCACAGCTGAGGGGGGAGCTGCTGAGACAGGAGAGGTCTGCTGTGCCATGTGGGTCACCCCCCTGGCTGGATATCAAACTCAGACCACAGTGGCTGGCGTTAGCTTGCTAGCACTGAGACTTTAACCTCAGCACCATAAGGGGGGCCTGAGCTATTATTTTATTTTTCAAACATTATAGCTATATTACATTATAATTCATTTTGTATATATTTTTTATCTCAGTTGTAATCCCTGTGGGCTTCCCACCACTTCACCCAAGTACCATCACCATAATCCTGTGCACTCTTCCTTCCCCAGTTTTGATCTTGTTCCCCTCTTCTCCTGTGTATAATGTCTCTGGTTTATAGTTGTTAGTTAATGCTCTTTTTTCTTTATTGCAATTACTGTATGTGTGTGTGTGTTTTCCCCTGATCCCTTATGCTGTTGCTATGAGTGAAACCAACCGGTATTTTTCTTTTTCTTTCTGACTTACTTCACTAAGCATGATCTTTTCCAGTTCCATACATGTTGCCACAAATGGCATGACTTTAACTTTTTTGATTAATATTTAACTTGTTTTGATTAATATTTGTTTTGATTAATATTTAACATGTTGCCACAAATGGCATGACTTTAACTTTTTGAGTAATATTCCATTGTGTATATATACCACATTTTTCTTGATCCAGTCATCTATTTTTGGGCATTTGGGTTGATTTCACATATTCCTTATTGTAAATAGAGCAGCAGTAAACATAGGGGTGCAGGTGTCCTTTTGAATCAGCGTATTTGTGTCTTTTGGGTAGAAACCTAGGAGTGGAATTGCTGGAGCATATGGAAGCGCCATTTTTAGCAGTTTGTAAAATCTCCACACAGCTTTCCATAGTGGTTGAGTGGTTGTATCAGTTTGCATTCCCACCAGCAATTTAGGAGAGAACCTTTTTCTCCACACCCCATCAGTGTTTATTGTTGCTTTTTTTTTTTTTTAATGTGTGCCATTCTCATTGGTGTGAGATGGTATCTCATTGTAGTTTTGATTTGCATTTCTCTTATTATGAGTGATGTTAAGCACTTTTTCAAATGCCTCTTGGTCAGCTGCATTTCCTCTTTTGAGAAGTGTCTTTGTAGCCAAGCTATTATTTTAAAAGATTGCATACAAGTCCACACCATGAGGGACTTTCCAAAACTCAACTCTTATTATGACTTTTAATGTTCTGATCACTAAGAATACCAAGGCAACGGATTTAAAGAGACATACTGGTGTTGATGGAAATAAAATTTTCCTATGATATCAACTATTGATTGATAATGTAAGGGGAACCTTTCTAGGCATGGCTAGAAAAGAAAGAGGTTTCTTCAGAATTTTCTTTGTCATTGTTTTCTCCATCATCTTTAGCACATCTCACACACACATAGTATGCGCTCAGTAGAGTAGTTAAAGCAAAAGGAGGTGATTTTCTTCCTGTAGGGCATGCCACCTCCCTCCCTCCCATGGTCTCCCCACCTCATCGTTGAGACTGTAAAACTTGGCAATTTCCATTCACAGCTTTGAATGATTTAGAATTCTGTTTTGCATTTCAGTTTTGTCTGAACCCATATGGCAAAGTCAAAACTCCAAACAAATCTGATAAATTCCATCTTGTGTTAGCCATTCCCTGTGGCTTGGTAAAGCACTGCAAGCTTTTTACTACTTAATTCTTTCTTATTCCATGACCATCTGTATCTCCATCTTCAGACTTGGATGGTCTCATAATTGTCTCTGAAATACAATACAAAAGAGCTCCAGTATGTTCTTTTGCTAAGAGTGATTGTCTAAGAGACCAAGAAAGTAAATAAACCAATCTGAAAATGCTAGTTAGTGCCTTACTACAGGTATACCCACCTTTATGTTACTCTCAAAGCCAGAAAGCCCTTGTTTGGAATACAGAAGTGTCACTAGATAGCATATATACTCAGCAAGTCATTAATATTTATCAGGTCCTAAGGGTTTAACATTTAATGTCATATTGAGTTCTCTAAACAATCTGTTGAACTCAACACTAACATGATCCCCACTTAGACTTTCAGCCTAGGGTCTTTATCTATGTAAGTGCTGGGCCACCAAAACCCTAGTGTTCTGGCACTTATGAAGACACAGACTGAAATGCATAGGTAAGCTTTGGATAGAATTTTGCCTTTGAGCTGTGTCTTGAAGAATGAGTAGAATTTGGACAGGCAGAGCACAATGGAAGTATATTTGGGGATAAAAGACCAATCTGTACCCAAAAAATTCCAAAGGAATGTTTCATTGAATGATTTATTCAGGTTCCAACAAGGCAAAACATATGATGCAAGGTGAGAAGATGTCTAATGCTGAGAAAAAGTAGCTTTGGGACTGTTATTGGCAGCCTTGAAGGCCAGGCAGAACAGTCTTAACTTCTTTTTCAGTTGGGGAGGAACTGAAATATGGAGTGCTTTGACCTCCGGGCAGCAGTGTGAATGATTCATTGAAGAAGAATCAGAGACGGGGACACGAGGTAGGTCTTCTCAGACTAATTGGTTGAGGGTGAACATGAGCCTTGAGCTCATTAATATGCTTTGCTCTCTATTAGACTTTATGTCCTGTGGCTCATTAATTCCCTGTTGATAGAGCCTCAGGCTGAGTTTCCTGCTCACTGAGTTCACGGGGTAAAGATTTTCCTCTCACTCTTAAAACTATATCAACATCCAGCCTCACTGGGCCATGCAACATTTGCTGATTCTTTTGTGAATGCCTCTGACCCATAAGTGAGTTCAGTTTCAAACTTTAACTTAAGAACTGGGGGGGAAAATTATTTGATCTCATCTGGCTGAGATATTCACAGCATTTATTTCTGAGACTTTCCACAGCTAAGACAGTTTCTGCTATGTCATTAGTCTTATTTTTCCAGAAGATGGGAAGTGTGATGAATTCTGGGGTGACTTATCATTTAGCATGTTGGTTTGATGAGAAAAGATGAACAAGGCCAGGATAAAGACATAGGTCATCATTTTCTTTTTTTAATAAATCAAAAACATTACAGATTATATATGTGTTTGGCTATACATAAACTCATAAAATAATAAAATCTAAAGTAAGAAGGTAAAGAAATCAGAATGAGTGGTAAGTGAAACTTAGAACAAGAGAAAGGTGAGCAAATCTAGTACCCACAAATGTTTCCCTTAAACACATGGACTTTCATGCAGTGGACCATAATTTGGAATCTGACTTTTTAATCAAACCAGGGATCATGAGCATTTTTAGTGTCCCCTGAGGGTACAAAGGGAAAAGTGAGCAATAAGCAAGAGTACTCAGGTATGATGTTTGTGTTCCAGTATGTAATGGTGACCAGAGAAATATTATGGACTAGAATGAAAACAGTCCTTCAAAAATATCCTTAGGGTGGAGATGCCACCTCACAGAATCCTGCTGTTTTGCCCATGCATGTAAGGTTGAAACACATTTTAGTAGCACTGATGCCATGAGATCAGATGGTAGAAGGACGACAGTGAGTGTTCAGACATGTAGCTTCCTGTTCAATTTATAAAGCCCAACAGGAGGGTAAAAACCAGGTATTTATTTTAACCTCAGATGATTCTGGTCTCTAAGAGTTTCCTAAGTGCATGCTGTTATAGTCAACCTCAGATTTGTCGAATATTTGTTCTTAAATCAAGTTTCTGTCTCGGGCACAACTAAGAAAAACTGGGCACAAGACATACAGCTAAGAAGTCCAGTGGATTAATTTGTGATGCAGTGGCAACAAATATGTGGGTCAGTATTGAGAGACTCTGCAAAATGATCGCTGCGTATATTACAGTAATTTGCCTCATACTGATTATAGTACTTTGACTTGTCTTGGAAATACTTAACTGATAAGTTGTTGAAAACAAAACAAAGCCCAGGGTGTGTCTTGGAAAAGGGGATGAGATAATGTAAGGACACATGGCTCCTAAAGGCTTTGAGAGGCTGATATCAGGAGCTGGGGCCTGGACTGGGGACAAAAGGACACTTGAGCGGCAAACTTCTGCTCCCAGCGTGGCCAGTGGCGCTGCCAACTGATGAAACCTATAAGTTGGATCCCATCCAATGAAAGGTTAAAA
Organism: Condylura cristata; assembly: GCF_000260355.1. Classification (NCBI taxonomy): domain Eukaryota; kingdom Metazoa; phylum Chordata; class Mammalia; order Eulipotyphla; family Talpidae; genus Condylura; species Condylura cristata. The sequence continues at coordinate 23,227,826 of NW_004567129.1, read as the reverse complement.
AAATGAGGGTCCTATTTCTTGCTTTTTCTGTTGAGCATTTTCAGCATCTTTGCTATAGAACCTCACAAAGTTATTTACCACAGGTGTGCCAGTAATTATGATATATTATAAACATTTACGTGGTATAATGGTCCTCAGCGTCTTCTACCTGTGACCTGGTGCCTGCATACCAAGCAGTCATGCAAAGTAGGTAGAAGTGGAAGCTGCCAGCCTAAGACTGGTTTTTCCTTTTTTCAGATGTATCATCCTCTTCCACCACAAATGTGTATCTAGGGATTTTCCTCTTCAGTTTTCTAAATTGTTGCACATGATTGCATTTTATTCTAATCTTAGAATATTAACATTTTAAAACAGAAACTTTTCCAAATTGACATGTATGCTTCTTTCTTCTCAAACTGAGCAGTGTTTTAAAATAAATTTGCATTTACTTTCTAAATAACCTAGATCTTACTTTGTCAATAATTTGACCATGATGGAATAAGTCTTATTGCAGGGTATTTGCGATGCAAATAGGCTTTGCTTGTGCCAAGTGCTTAGATCTGTCTGTGTCTTATGAACGCTGCACTTTCCCTTCATCATTTGTCCTTTCGACATCATCACCATCTTTACCTTGCAGGTGCAGCTGTTCTTTAGCGATTTTATTTATTGGTATCAAGGATTCTCCCCAACTACCCACTTTGTAAGGGGCACCCCTTTATCTTCACACAGGCTACAGTAACAGGAATGGTGACCATCACCACCCACAACACTTACTCAATCCCTGATGTGTCCTAGAGATTCCATTAGAAACTTTACATTTTGGGCTACATCTTCCTTCACAACTTCTTATGAGGGAACTGTTACTAAAGCAGGGAAGGGATTATTTTAGATAAGAGGCCTGAAGCAAAGAAAATGCTTGATTTGCTTGTGTCTACTTGGTGTGGACGCTGGTTGTGAGCACACACTCTGATTTTGCTAACCCCAAAGCACCAGATCCCGAGGATTCATACTCTGAGGCAAAGTAGAATTCTTCCTCGCGACTCCCGCAGTGATTGTAGGATTCAGGATATTGCAGAGCTGACCTCTAGAGACACAGGAGTAAATGTGCTGAAATATGAGAATAAGAAGATGCCAGATTTTTTCCTTTTGAAGAGATCTTTTAAGTTGCCAGGAAACTAGGAAAGAACACAAATTAACACAGCTCTGGGGTGCAAACATTCCAAAAGATTCTGAGAGAGATAATAATGTGATAGTCACACCGAAGAAAAGGAAAAAAATACTACTACAAGAACAAATGTAACATCCTTTGGAAAGAAATCCATGAAAACATCTCTCCTACAGGTAAATAAAGAAAATAGTACTTTATAAATTCTGGACTTTGGAGATGTAATTTGTGCTTAAGCTCAGTTCTGTTTACATTAACTATGACTGAGATTCAACCTAAGTATGGAGGGCCCTGAGTATGGAGAGTAGAAATACCAGGGCCAAAAATCCCTCCTGTGAACACTGTAGGAAGCTTCTGGGATCAAGAAGAGTAATTGATTTGGGCACAAAGTAGTTATTTACATGTTGATATTGAGGTGTCAGCCATATGTCTAGGTGATTTTCAATAGGCAGCTGTTTTTTCTCTTTTTAATATCCAAAAGAAAACAGACCTGGAACTGGAGATACTTTCACATGAGAAATCTGAGGAGTAGATTCCCCAATAGGAGGGAGGAGAAAACCTAGGCTAATATAGTATCATAGGAGCCAAAGACAGAGAGATCTCAGATAGACTGCCAAATTAGTCCTTGAAAAACATTTGCACAGTTTCATTGATTGTTCGATGTAAAAATGTGGGTTAAAAAATGTGGGTTGAATCCCTGTGTCCTAGGAGAACATCAAGTATGTAGGACAGTGGGGTTCCCTTTAAATTTGCAATCTGTCTTGACACTTAAGAACAATCGATTGAATCTAACTGTGGTGCTCCTAACCCTCTAGTTTCTCACCTGGATGTATAACATTTAGCCTTTGGAACTTGTTTTTTGCCTTTGTAATTGTTGTTAGGAATTTCTTTCTCAGTCTGTACTCTCACCTTTCTACCATATTTTCTGTGGTTCTATTTCACCCCAGAGTACTTACCAGACTGTCTCCCCTGCTTAATTTAAAAACTTCTCAGAATGAAATATCCCCTTCACCTACCTACCTGTACATCCTCACAGACAAATTCATACACACAGAGAACACAGGTATAGACTAGGCTCTACCAGGGTACATACAAATAACTGGAAAACCCCAAATAATTATTTCATTAGTTACTTTGCAAAGGAGTTCAAAATAAACATTTTTATTGTTTTTAAGTTTTCGTATGCAAATGCTTCCATTTTCCAATTGATACCACTTGGAACACCTGATGACATTGACCATTACATTTCTACATGTTCTGTAGATAAAAGCAAAAATCATAGGGAAAAGAAGATAAAAACAGCTCCTGGAAAGGGAAGTAAATGTTAACCAAATATATAGTACTCATTTTCTTAGCTCAGGCTGCTGTTTCAAAATACCAGACTGGATGACATAAATAGATATATAGTCGTCACAATTCTGGAGATTGAGCAAGCCAAGATCAAAGAACCAGCAGATGCCATGTCTGGGGAACCTCTTCTGGCCTGCAGAAGGCTACCTTCACCATGTGTCCGTTTGTAATCTTTCCTCAGTGTGGGTCCTCCAGGGAGTCACTCAGCTTCTCTTTCTCTCTCTCTCTGATTCCCGCCACCCCTGGCACACACACACAGACAAAGGCAGTAGCATAGAATGTGGGTTACACGTCATGATCTCCTCTAAATCTAATTACTTCTCAACGGGCTCAACTCCACTCATTATTTTGTCAATCAGGAGCTAGGACTTCAGCATCTGAATTTGGGGAAGGTGGTGGTTGGTGAACATGGGTATTTAGCCCAAGAAACTCAGTGAATCTTCCATTTCTCATTTTCCTCCTTGTCTCCTCCTCCCTAATTGACTTTGGTTTTGGTTTGTTTTGTTGTTGTTTTATAAGCTGTCATGGCACTAGATACAGATTGAAGCTCCAGGCAATTGCAATTAAATCAGGGAAAAGATATGCATTCACCAAGGTTAACACAAGCTGCAGCTTAATCAGGATGAAACAGATAAACACATCTGAGACCTCAAAATAAACACCAGCATTTCAATCACATTGTTTTTAATTTCTTCTTCCACCCCCAAATTTCCAGAAAACATGCACAATCAAAAGCTAAATTAATAAGTTCCCAAATCTATGTCCCTGTCACTAAAATTTTCCAAACTACAAGTGGAACATGTCATTTCAGTTTATGGAGTATTGTTCTCAAAATAAGTTTTTCTAATAAAGAATTTTAAAATAATAGAAATGCTTTATAAATAAGGTATAGATGCATGTGTTAGTTTAGTATTGATATAATGAATAGATAAATACTTAGAATGAGCTCAGTTGCTTTAATATTTGAATGCATGCCTGCTTTCAAACTTCAATTTCAGATATAAATTTTACTAAGTTTCCTTTGGTGCTTTCTCTATGGGCTCATCAATCTTATATTAAAAAGCTATACATATTATAAATACAATGAGGGTGGTCATTCACGTACAATAGGACATAGAAACATATTAATAGATTCTCTTGAATTACATTTATTGTCATTCCTTCTCATTGTTATTTAAATAGCCTCCTATTTCATTTGAATGTTTTCAATCTCTACAGGGAACTCTTCATATTGCTGCCAGTTATTAGCCTTAAAATAATTGATTACTAATTTTCTTAAAATGTTTTATTCAGACTACATCATAAATTCCTCAGCCTAATTTCTAAAACTATTTGTGTTCTTTCCTATGCTATGGTTGAGGTTTATTTATGTATTTATTTATGCATGCCTGATTAAATCATTTTATAGGACTGTATTCCAGTACAGCCCAGGATATACAGACCTGGCGATCTTCTCTCTGACCAAGATGCACCAGTTTGAAACAATATTTTCTTTGCTTCATATCTGTTAGCCTGAGGCTCCCATTTGAACTCACTCCTTCCTTTGCATCCCCCCAAACAATTGGATGATACTTTTTGAAATCGCGCATGCTTTCTTCTCCTGCCGTAGTTTACATCATGTGCATATATCTATTGACCTAACAATTTTAACACCTTAAAATAAGGGGTCATAACCCAATCAGTTCTCTATGCCACTCTTCATAATCTAGAATACTACTGATTCCTGATAGATTTACATCTGTTAATTAAACTCCTTATTTTCCTATCTATCCAACCATTTAGTCAATTATCTATTCATTACCTCTCAATAAGTGCTGAGCTCTTGCATGTGATATCCAGTGGTAAGGAGGACACAGTGAATGAACATAACTAAGGCAGTACCACCTTGAATTCATTGACGCCCTGGTACTTCAGACAAACTTTGACAAGCAGTTGCAGTGACATATGCAGTGAATTTTAGACATAGTTTGAAGACCTGGAAAGGAAGTGATATACTCTAGGAATCATACAAGGTCTCCTTGAAAAAGCGATCTTTAACTTGAGCGATTAGATGTATTCACCAGTCTAAGAAGTGACAGGAGGCAGAATTGGGGTTTTAAAATTAATTAGTCATTCTGAAGGAGAAAAACATGGAAATTTTGAGAGATGAGAAGTTGTTTATAATTATTTTCTGAACAAGAAAGTAGGAGAAAAGACTGACTGGGAAAGACAGAGAGTAATCCCAAACAGGAAATGGATAGTAGGATGTTTTTTGATATTTTATTCTTAAGTCTCAAAAAAAAAACGGGAGATGCTAAATAACACTCAAGTAATAGGGCAGTGGGGAACATGCCAAGAGGGTTTTTTTAAAGCTCCAGAGTGAAAGACCAACCATGTTTGTCATTACCACACAAAAGTGGAAATGCATAACTGATCATCTTCAGTAAACTCTGAAATACGCAGAACTTAGTTGTGATGAAACAGTTTCGAGTGACACTAAATACTTGAAGCTTTATCTTCCAGGATACATAGTTTGTTACCTTGCCCACATTGTGGGGCCAAATGGCTCCTTCCACTTTTACTTTTCATACATTTTTTTTGCACACTTCCGCTTCAATAAATTCAAGTCTAATATTCAGACCACAAAAGTAACCCTAAAGGCACCATTATGCTCCAAGTATCTCTCTATTTCAAAAATTCGATATCCCAGTCCTGTACCATTACTTCACCTGTCCATTATTTTCAGCAGTTAAGATTCTTGACTTTGTCTTCTGCCACTCAGAATTAATTTATTCTTTAAAAATTGCATTCAAGTCAAAAGCAGTTATGACTAAATACTGTGTTTCCCGTTTTTAATGTATTTTACTTGTTTTTTATGCTTTTATTTTGTTTTTAGGAAGAACCCCTAAAAATAGGTTCTGTGTTATCCTCTCTAGGGCTTATATCCCCTATGTAGAAATGCCAACTAGTGGTTATTTTGTTCTGCTTAAAAACATATGAAACAAGTCCCAATCTCTCAGTAAATTTGTGCACAATGAATTGTCCAGATACTCATCATTTTAATGAACTAAAATGGCTTCCTTGTAGCCACTGAAAAATCGGTCTCTACTATGTTTTCTGGAGACATTTTTAGAAAAAGACTAAATAAATTGACTCTCTTACCTAAATTGTAGAATTCCTGTATTTTAAGGCAGACCTTTAAATACTGTATCCTCCTTCTAAGCACATGTGGGCCAGAAGACAGGTTAGGTTGCCTGGCTCTGGGATGTTCACAGATCATGTCACCCCTCTATCTCTTGTTCCATAAAAGTCTAAATCAGGGCCCTCCCTGGTAGCGCAGCGGGTTAAAGCACAGCACTAAGAAGCAAAAGCCACTTGCGCATGAGTTCGATCCCCGCCTGCCCCGGAGGTGACCACATGGTGTGGCAGACCTCTCCTGACCCGCCCGCTGCTCCCCTCAGCAGTGTACTTCGTCGATCTGCCTGTTCTGCTCCCCACTCTGTCTCTGGTGAAGCCTCTCGCCGCCCCTGAACCTCTGACCTGTACCCCACTTCTGTATGTGCAAATAAATAAATCTTAAAAAAAAAAAAGTCTAAATCAACCACAGATATTTTTGAGACTTTGAAGGGGACCTGTGTTTTGTATACAGTCATCCTTATCCAAGCAGTATTGATCAAGATAGGGGCATCAGTACTTTTCTTATTTCCTGCTTTCTTTTAACGTAATTGATTTGCTAAATATTGTGGATTCTGGGAGTAGAGTGACATCCCCAAATGCATCTAGTTCAAATTGAACACTTACCAATCCTGTCCTCACATTGTCTGTTAACTACCGCAGAGTATATTTTTCCGGTCAACTTTATTCCAGGTCCTTCCCAACCACATGATTTTCTCACTAGCTGATCTTCAAATGTTTCCTCCCTGAGATTATGGGTACATCTTCTCTTTTTCTTTACCCTTTCTTCCTCCTCTTCATCTTCTCCTGGTACTCCTCCTCTCACCATCTCCTTCATCAGCTCTCATCTCATTATTAGCTCCAATCTATAAATTAGATATGTGACTCAGAGAAGTAAAGGGACTTGAAACTACCTAGCTAGCAAGTGATAGAACCAGGGTGTACAATCTGGTCTGTCAGCATACTTCAGATATAAGCATTATACTCTTCTCAACAGTTACTCACACTGTCCTGGTTCAAGAACCAGCCCCTTCTCTGCAGAATGCCTACATATCATTTTATTGATGTGTGTGTGCTATAGTTATAGCTAACAGTCAGACAGCATGAGCTAGATGAGAGAGAGAGAGATGCTCAGCCTTCCCCCATGTCTCTTGTACATGTGTCCCTTTCAAGGGTCTCACTTTTCTCTTCCACCATGTGTCTCTTTCCCAGCAGAACCAGAGGCAAGTCAGGTCACAGGAACAAGAGGACACCCTGTGACCCATTTACCCCCTATTTTCTATAGCTTCATCTGGCCCCACAGCTGCACCCCTTTGTCCCAGTAGGTAGCTCACAGTGGCCACATGGTGCCTCAACATGGAGACACTGCTGTACACAACCACTCAGCTTCCTGAGCTTCTGCTTTCTCATCAGAAAAAAAAAATGGTAGAAATTAATCCTTCTTTGTGTACATCTGAAGATCATAGATGTTCAGCATCTGCAGTCTACTGTAAATTGAAAGGCATCATATGGCTGGGAGTCTGAACAGCAAAGTCCTGGACAAATCAAGTAACTCATTTCACAAAGTGCTGGATGACTGAGTTTAAAGCTTCAACCTCTTAATATACTATTCAACTCACTGAAAACATAAAGTCTGGAAAGGGGAAAAAAAAAGGAAGGAAGGATTACCGCCTCTTGGAAGGGGACCTGAGTGTCCATTAAAATGCATCTAGCAAGGACATAAAACCAATGAGAAGGAGCAATTTACTTTTACTGCCAGGGCAGGAGTCATGCAACTATTTTTACTTACTACAGCTGCTCCCAAGACTCACGGAGTTCCTAAAATATGACAGCTGAGTCTGTACGAGACACTGTCCCAAGCAGAAAAGCTAACCTGTGTTGGGATATGTTGGTTGTCATTTTCTTGTCTGGTAAATTAAAGAGTGAAAATAGAGAGGGGCTGAGCAAAGTCCTCATCTCACATTTCAAGAAAAGAAAAATGAGGGAACCATGGCACCATGCCAGGAGTAAAAGCTTTGCCAATTTGGCACTCTGCCTACCTAGACGTGGGGATTACCCTGTAGTATATTAAAGTATCAGCTTTTTAATTTACCATATTATTTTCCAGATGTTTTTGGTAGAAAGGGACTTCTCGGCAAACACTAGAGTACTTGTCAGAGAATTACACATTTAATATTACACTACTCATTATTTTAATTAATGGCAGGAAGAAGTTGCTTGAAGACAATTCTTAGTCATACCAAAAAGAATGTTAATATTTTATGAGAGGAGGAAATTTTCTTTAACATAGATGAATTGGAACGTCCAGGAATTATAACAGGAAGAATATTACTGAAAAATACAAGCTGGTTGTGGTGCCATCTGATATTATATGCTAATTCTGATAGAAAATTGATCTTTAGGCGGCATAGTATAATATTAAAATATCTGTGAAATTGACAACTGTCATGCCCAGAAAGTCCGTTCATTTAGAATTTGGAAATAGATTTTTAAGTAGTGATAGAGGCAGATGACATAAATCCTATCCTCTCATCTGTTGTAACTTTGTGCATTAACAGTATGATCATTTATTTAACATTCCCTATTTGTTAAACAGTTTACATAATATGGTACGACTTAAGGCAGTTATTTGTTACTGCTGAAGATAATTGAGGCTTATAGAATTTAAATCATTTGCTCAAGTTCACTGAGTATATAAGTGGCCAAGCCATTCTACAGTCAGAATTTTAGAACTGTTATAATCTCCTTCTTAAGTCTCAGAAAAATGTAAATTAAAATCACTTAGTTTTTTCAGCTTTCAAATGAATTGGCTGCCATAGGAATTGTATTAGATCCTGCCCAGTTTTAAATTTCTGAGATTTTGTTTTCAGTACGTACTTAGTAGTTCCTGCAAGGTGCCAGACTCTGTCAAGTACTGAGCTTCAAGATTAGATTTGTTTCAATGGATTCTTAAATCTGTCCTTTAGATACCTGTTCAATATTCACCCTCTTTAATCTTTTCGGTTTGAGCTATGTAGAAAGTTTTTTCTATCAGAAAGTATCTGGAAGTGGGGCCTCCCTGGTGGTGCAGGGGTTAAAGTGTCAGTACTATCAAGCAATGGCCATCCACTGTGGCATGAGGCCTATCCCAGGCCAGGTTGCTGACCCACAAGGTGCAGCAGATCTCTTTTGTCTTACCACTACTCCCCTCAGCAGTTAATTTCAGTGGATCTGCCTGTTCTGCTCCCCACTCTGTCTCTGGTGAATCTTCTTAACCCCCCACCCCCACACACAAACCTCTGGCTTATACCCCAGCTCTTGCATGCATGCATAAAGACAAACCTAAAAAATATATCTGGAAGAAAGTATGATAAAGTTGCCAGATACTAAAGTGATCCAACCAGGTTGAGAGATTGGAAACATGTATGACTTGAAACATAATTACCTCTTTCATCATAGCTTCCCTTTACAAGATGGTCATTTGTTTGCTAAGGCACCCTGATGTTGCCATATAACTATCAGCTATATCCTGATTTGTTCCTTTTTAACTCATCACCTTTTTGATAGCTCCCCCTACAAATTATTTTACTTGTATATTAAAGATTTACAACCTGTGACTATGCTCTTAGTGGGTTGAATCTTGAGAAATAGGATGGTTAGCATCAACAGCATCAGTGTTAGAAAGATGCTTTCTTTTTGGAAGAAATGGGTACAATCGCAAGTACGACCTCTATCTACTATAATTCTCACATGCTTCTACTGCTATAATTGTTTCTTGAATCAGAGGGGAAAAAATGATGTCAATACAGCTAACAGGAATGTTCATGGATACCTTATAGAATGTCTTTCTCTTAGGTTTGTTTGAGAAAAAGCATATGCCTCAGTGTCAGGATTAGTGGCCTCAATGTCAAGATTGGTGGCCTCAATGTCAGGATCAGTGGCCTCAGTGTGCCCTTAAATGCCAGTCCCTGCCAACAATGGCTGTTAGCTTGAGCCTTCCTTAGAAGACTGTCCTGGGCTGCAAGACTCATAATGCCCCAGGCTCTCCTCCATCTGAACCCACGTTAGTTGTGCCCCTTGGGGCTCATATCTAGTCCCACTTCCACAGTGACAGTCACAACCAGCTTCTACTCCTGGCTCTCCCATGCCCAGCACTGCTGGTTTTGTCACCCAACTCCCAATACCAGCTTGTGTATCATTTTTCTTATCCTAATGACTTTGCCCTTTAGAATGAACTTTTATTCTTTTAAAAATAATTATTTCAGCATTTGGAAAGAACAGCACAGAGTATACTTTATGGTTTAAGGGATTTATATGCAATAAAAGTTTACTTTAAAAACTCAATGGAAGAACTACATGAGCATTCAGTTGCCTCATTTCCTCAGCTGTACAGAGAAAGCCCAAAGTAAATGCTGCTTTGAACATTTAATATGAATGCTCATGTACTTGTTTTAAATAAATGCCAGAAGTCAGGTTTTAGTTACATTTTTAAAGAATCACTGATATTTGGTTTCAGGACACAAGAAGCGATGTCTAGTTATCACAAAACACTTGACTTGGAATTCAAGTGTCAGTGTACCTACAACCATTAGTTGTCAAGTTCCAGAATAATAATTCTCCTGCCAAGACTTCAGTTCCACAGAGGTCCAGGAAAGATGGTTCCTGTTAATTCCCTGAAGAAATTGAACTCCTCAAGAGAGATCAAATTCATTCCAAGGATAGCATTTCATATTCAGCCAGAAAGCAAGGAAATGACAGAAAACAGCCTCAGTGCCAACAAATTGAATAAACTAAAAGCAATGGATAAATTCCTAGAAATACACAGCCAGCCAAAACAGCCATGAGAAACAGAAAATCTAAACATACCAGTATTGAATGTGGAGATTAAATAATTTCTTCAAACACTTTGCCACAAATAAAAGCCCCCAACTCACCTGGTCTCTGCCCAGTATTTAAGAAGAATAAATTCTAGTTCTCATTATCATTGCTCACCATCGTGAAAATTCAATCAAAACCACAATTATCACTTTATGTTTTTTTAAAAAGGTTAGCATGATAAAAGAGATAATAAGTATTGGTAAGGAGGTGAAGACGAGGAGACCTTAGTACGCTGACGCTCAAAATGTAAACTGTTGGAGCCGCTATGGAGAGCTATAGAATAGAATTGCCCTGTGATTTAGCAATCCTAGCACTGTGTATATAGCTAAAGGAAGTGAAAGTAGGATCTGGAAGAGACACCTGTACCCTCTTGTTCATGGCAGCATTACGCAGTAGCCACTATGTGGCAGCAACGTAAGCATCAGTGATGAGTGCATCAAGAGCATGTGGTTTATGCAGTCAAATGTTGCTTCATGACAGGGATGTGGCTTGAGAAATGTGCTTTTAGGAAGTTTCCTCATTGTGCAGATATACAGAGTAATCACATTCACATGGTATAACCTACTGTACACCTACCTGTCAGCCCCTGGGGACCACTGTCGTGGGTGTCCATCCTGGACTGAAATGTCGTTAAGTAGTGCATTAAGTGTGTGTTGGAATATTATTCAGCCAGAAGAAAGAAGGCCATTCTGCCATTTGCAACAAAATGGGTAGACCTAGAAGATACTATCCTGCTAAGTAAAATATGTCAAAAAGAGAAATAGAAATCCTATATGATCTCACTTATATGTGAATCCTAAAAAATCCAGATTCATGGAAAGAGAGTGTAATAGTGTTATCAGGGTCTGTGGACTGTGGGAAATGGGGAGAGCACAAAGTTAACTAATAAGATGAGTAAGTTATGGGGGTCCAGAGTAAGGCATGTTGATTATATTTAATTATGTTGTATGATGTAGCTAAAAGTTGAATAAAGAATAGATCTTAAGTACTCTTACCACAAAAAAGGAAGTGGTATTGCATTATATGATACAATGGACATGCTGGCTAATGACGGGAAAATAATCATTTTGTAATATTTTAGTGTGTCAAATTAACACACCATATATTTTAGACTGACACAATGTTAGATGTTGGTTATATCTCAACAAAGGAAAGCAAAATAAGTGAGTCTTTGTTAATGGGTAGACCTATCAGAAAAGACTGGGTCATTCCTTCGTCAGGTCTATATCCACATAAAGGAAAGGGCATGAAGCACTTTATTTATTTTTTAAAGATTTATTTATTATGCATACAAGAACTGAGGTACAAACCAGAAGCATGGGGGTGAGAGGACTCGCCAGACACAGACTGGGGGAGCAGAACTGGCAGATACACTGATGTACACTGCTGAGGGGAGCCGTGGGTGAGACAGGCGGGTGCGCCATGTGGGTCAGCTACTTGGCTGAGGATTGGACTTATGCTGCAGTGGCTGTGGCTAGCTTCATAGTGCTGAGACTTAACTCCTTGCATCACCAGGGAGGCCCCACATGAAGCATTTTGAAGAGAGCTGGTGACCGAGGATAAACGCTGGGGAGAGGACTAAGTCATACCTGTACTTTCTGCCCCTCCATTTGAATTCCCTGTTCTTGTCTTGCACCTACTTAAAGCCATAACATGTAGCATTGCATTTTATTATTAGTGCTTGCTTACTGCTCCGTAACAAATATCCCAAGCATACCAATTAAATGCTAAGCATATCTTGTCTCACCTGAGCTATGGGTCAAGAAACCAGGCTTACCTGGGTAGCTGTGGTCTCAGCTCTGTCAGGAGGTTGCGGTTAAGCTTCTGGTTAAAGCTATAATAATCACATAGCTCAACTGAGGCTGGAGCTTCTACTCCCCCACTCCTTACATTGTCCCATTTTTGCGTCAGGTCTTAGTGCTTTGCTAGTTGTTGCCCAGAAGGCAGGGAGAAGTGGGCAGTTGTCATGGAAGTTGGATGCCACCATCCATCCTCTTAACCCCCAGTGACTCAACTCTTTCACACATGTACTGTATACTCACCTCCTCTCAAGAGCTCCCACATTGTCATCCCATTAGGGTATCAGTCTCAAGTGAGAAATCTTACCCTCCAACGGAGACCTGGGGTGCTGGATCTTCTGGATTAGCGTTGCACAGAACAGGCACTCGGGTGATCTTGCTCTCAACCTGTGCAGATAAAGCAATGAGTCCTACCACACCTAGATGGTGCAGTGTAGCATGATGATTCTGATAGTGACTGCTATAGACAAGGATGTTGCAGAAATTTCCTTGATTAGGTCTTGGGGTCCGAGGGATAATTCTTTTTTGTCTCTTTATCTTCTTTGTCTTTTCACTCAACACACTTTAAGTTGTGGTCTGACCTCTAAGTAATGCTTTCAGTTGCATGAAAGTTACTGTGTCTTTGAAGAGGAGTAATTCTTTCAGCCTACATCTTGCCAAGAGATTTTGGAGTGTCTGAAGATTTCCTTTCACGCTACATTCTTTTTTAGCCATTCAATAGAGGGATGGAAAAGAAAAAGGATATAAAGTGCATATTTAAAGTTTGCATATTCACAGGTTTTATGTTTTAAAATAACTCCCATCACCAACTCTCTTGGTGTCAAACTTTCATTCCAGGGTTTGTAAGTCATGGAAACTTAGTTTTCCAGTTGACATAAATGTTAAAATTTTCTGATAGCATTTTGGTGCTGAACAAATCAAAGAATCTTCAAACACCTACCTTAACTACTTGAAGAAAGTAAGAAAAGGGTATTACCACATTATGGGAGAGGCATGCTCTATGTTTCTCTTCAAAAGAGCAAAAGATCCCTACAGGGAGCCAAAGAATTATTTGCTATACAACTTAGCATGATGTCATCTAGTGAGCATACAGATCAATCCAAACTTATTACTCTTATATCAGAATTATTCAGGACCATGTATACTTCAGAAGTGACTTTTTTTTTTATTTTTTGAGATGATGGTTTCCTCTTTCTGTCTCTTTATTTCTTAAAATATGTCTCTTTTTTCAAATAGGTCTAGTACCTTGATACCAGAGCACATATTGAAAGAGGCTCTTATAATGTCTCATTCTTGGGGATATGATAATTATCTGCCACGTAAGAATGTACATTTCTTGTGTGACTGAGTGAGTCTCAGTGGGAATAATTAATAGAAAAAGCATTCCATTTTAGTAAGAACATTTTTTTTCTTTCTTTCAGTGGAGGGTATTTTTTTCTTTCTGATTAAAAATTCTTTCTGAACAAAAATATTTTCTAATAGAATCATAGTATTATTTTTTTCTTATTTTCTAACCTCAGACAACTAAGAGACAGTGATTATATTGACTGGATTTCAGGGGCTATTATAATTGTATGCTTAACTGCTGTGAATGACAATATAAACCCTTTTTATTGTAGCGTTGAAGAATTATTTTCAATGCTAATAAAATATTGCTCATTTTCACACACTCCATGCTTTACATTTGTTAGCTGTCAGATTCCTCATTTTTCTGCAGGTGTTGCTGTTGTTGTTGCACAATAAGTATGTAGATTCTCTTTGTCACTTGCTTGATTAAAATAATGGAAAAACATACACTGAAAAGAATATTCCAATACAGTTCACTCATTAGCATAGCTTCCTTTTATGAGTATCGTTCTTCCAGTAGCTTCACAAAGAATATTAGTCTGTGTGTTCTCAGAGGTGATTTACAAAACTCATTAAAGATATGGAAATTATTTTAGAAACTATCTAAATTGAATTTAGGACTGCCGATAAATCCTGCATATGATTTCAAACAGTACACATATCATGCAAAGTAAAGCTCTTAAATTAAAACAAAAAAAAATCCTAGATTTTCCATGTCAGACAAAATTTCAATGGGTTTTCATGATGCTGTTGAAATCTGGATTCAGAAAATATGATTGTCATATTTGAAAAGGAGAATGTGCGAAAACTCATGAAACTTTTAATTAGTAATATTTCTACCATTCATTGGTGACTGAATAAATATTTCAGAGGCAAACTGATCCAATCTTCCTTTTGTTGGGACCATTCAACAACTAGCTATCACTCTGAGAAAGAAATACGAGCTATAGAAGTTATAGAAGTAGTTGACATACGTGCTTTGATGCCATTGTTTTTGCGGTACTTAGGGTAAGTATCGCAAAAGGTACTTACCCTAAGTACCTTGGCGTTACTAACTAAAGGTACCGTAAGTACCTCATCTCAGTAGTCACATTGGATTTCAAATCAAACATTGAGTTGACCCACAAACTGAAACTGGCTTTTGCATTTCCTGAGCTCACTTGAAACTTCTAACCACGCTACTGCTTATTGAGTCGTAGTTTCCCCAGAGTGTAGGCTAAACAGAAACAGGCCTTGGCTACTTCCTATGGTAGCCCTGGCACCCTTCCACAAACCATGTCAAATAGCATTTCCCATACTCCTTGATCAAAGCCCTTCACTGCATTGTAAAACCGGTGGCAGAAGCACCACGTCTGATAGGCGTTGTATTATTGCACCCCCCTGCCTGCGCACGGGGGGGGGGGGAGGGGGGGCGGGGATCTGTAATTGCATTGTTTGGCTGAAAATATTTGGATATGGTTTTTTTGAGCCAGAATCAGCTTGTTGTCTACCTCCAAATCTACTCCCCATCTCTACTTCCTTGTTAGAAGCATGATCCTGGTACTATTCAGGGTGAATTGGCCCTCTCTAGTCAATGAGATTAATGCTAACATGATGTAAGCAGAAATGTTGTGTGAGATTTCTGGGAAGGCGAGAGATTAAATATGTTGGCTCAAGTGAAAGGAACTCTGTTCGCCTCTCTACCGTCTCTTCTGTTCTGCACAGAAGGGAATGAGACGAGAATTAATGACTGGAATTCCAGCATCCATCTGAACTGAGTAGTGACCTTGAAAACAGAAACGATACATTAGTATGTCAGAGCAGAAAGATGGCACAGCTTGAATCTCTGGTATCAGTATGAATTCAGTAAACCAGCCCTCGACTGGCTACGTTCAAACTCAATTTGCATGAGAGAAAAATAGTCTTTTCTTTTGCTTCAGCCGATGCTATTTGCAATGTTGAATGTGATGAAACTTCCTCTGAACTTTTACTATAGGTATGAATTGTTAAATATGTGTATGAACATAATGAAATAATCTACATGAAAACTGTTAGTACATTGTAATCAAATACCAATTTATCTGTCACTGATCTAACATCCCTCCCTCTCTCTATAATATAGATATATAATATGTATACAACCACTTTAAAAAGGAAGGAGAGTAAATTGTACATAGCAAAGTGTATATAATTTGAGAAGATCCAAATTATCCCAAATCCTCAACTTTACCATGGCGTTACTAACAGAAACCTTTGAATTGTTTCTCTCAGTGAAGAGAGAACACCTGGAGTCGATCCCTTAGTATCTTGATAGCAGACCCGGCTGCTCTGGGCGTGGCATCACTGAGCACTTCAGGGGACACTGAACAAACTACTGGAACCCCAAGCAGACCAATTAATACATGATGCTTTGAACATGTTAAATACGCGTTTGGTTAATTCCTTGAAATGCTTAGGTGACAAGTGACAAACAATACCTTTGTCCTTGATTCCAAAGACCTTCTGTTTATCGGAAGTTGAACAATTAAGTTGTAGTTGTACGAGATGTTCAAACCTAGCGAGCCACTGTACAATACCCTGTCTACATTTAGCATTGCTGTGCTGTGCGCTTAAAATCTGTTAAAAGAGTGGAATGCTTAAGCCATTCAAAAAGTGTGAAAGATGTATTTTCTAATGAATTTATGCAGCAAAGGAGTGGGTTAGAAATAATTACCTTGATCTGACTTATATGCAGTGTGAGCTTAAATCACTTTCTCTTTGTCTTGACTCTGAAAACACAAACTGTTCCCTTGTTTGAGCAACCCTCCAGAACACAATGGGTGTATTAATAATGTTTATTTTGCAAGCAAGAAGCACAGCACGCAGTTTGCTGTGGAACTAAGAAAATATGCTGACACCATTGCAGAGTACTTTTAAAAAATTATGTTCTTATAAATTTGTTACAACAGATTAAGCTCTAAACTGATATCTTGTTTCTGATGGTTCAGGATTTTCCAAAGAAATCCTCATAGATTTTCCTTCACCCCTCAAATTATCATCCTTCGTCAGTATTGATTAAATATCTTTTTTAGCTCTGTCCCCTTGTATACACTAGGTGAAGCAAGTTCAACCAGCAGTTTCTTCTCGTAAAGAGTCTTAGACCTAAGAGCCATGACAATGGTCCACTCCTAAGGGACTCTGAACACATGGGTGACCCATTTTTCATCCCAGAGATGGATGTTTGTGAACTAAAGGAGGAGGAAGGTGGAAAATGAATAGGCTTCCCTGGCTTTGGATCCTTTAGCAGATTCTGGCTATTAAAGAACATGTCTGTGTAAAAAGCCGGACAAGATAGTATTGTTGCTTGCTTTGAAGAAAACTTCAACTCTGTCAGACTCTCAAATCTGTGATACCTCTTTGGAAATAGCCAAGTGCAGAGTTCAGGAGCTGAAGATGTCATATCCTTTTGTCTCTTCAGGGGTTAGTATATGTTTGCAGTTATAATTGCTTAACATCCTGTGCTTAGGAAGCTTTTTTTGTCTTTAAGTTAGTTTCAGTGAAATATTTATGTGGATAGGAGTAAAACAACTGTGGATAGGAGAGATCAATTAAAATGCATTCCATAGCACTTGTGTAAGAAATCGAAAAAAAAAATGCCTAATAACAAACTATTTTAAAGAGAGTGATGGTTACAGTAGTGATGTTAATAATGATAGCGATGATAATATTATTGCCATTGTTTTAAGCACATATTTGGGGACATACTATCTAACCACTTTGTGAATATTGTCTTATGTAATTTTCACACACATGCTTCAATACAGTTAAAGGTTTTCAAGTCAACTTGACTACAAAAAGCCCTTGTGGAAACTGTTCTCTAGGTAGATTTTTTCTTCACTATGAATCTTTGATTAGGAAAAAGGGCTTCTGATTGATATTCATGAATATGGTGATGACCTGGATTTGTCTTTCCTATGTGCAACTGTGTCACTCTGTCAAAAGTTTGTTTTGTGGTTTGCTAATGATTTGAACTCAGAGGAGGGAATGAAATAATAAACAAAAAATTATTAGATATTTTATAAAACTACCTCTCAAGCTAATGAACCATAAAAATTCGATACTTGAAGATTTTACAAGTCCACTTAGAGTAAAAAATGACTGAAATACAAAAAGGTAGTAATTATGTTTTAAGCACTTATTTAAACAAGTATTTATTCCTACTATTTTCTTCAATAAATTGGTTTCTTGTGTCTCTACTTACAGATTTTGGGGATCTTTACATTTAGTATCATTTCTCATGTTTTACTTACTATTTTCAGTACCTACTAAACATTTGAAATAACTGTACTTACCCATTTTTTTATCCATGAATGTAATAGTATAGTTTATATTTGAAACATCTCTCTAAAAGGCAAGGTGACAAAATATTGGTATCTATACAAAAATGAATGAAGCTGCTAAATTGCAAACAGGTCAGATTGTCACAGCCACTAGTGTATGAACATTTAATGGCTAACAATAAATATAAGTGACACAGTGATACACATATGTTGCTGACAGAAATCATTCTAACATATACGCTGTCCTCCAAAAAGTAATGAATATAGTGTTAAATGCTAGATTATATTTTTCCATTGAAAAATATCAGATGCTGTTAATTGCTTTTTACATATACTATTTGATTTAACTTCTATAAATCAAATAGCTTTAAACAAGTCTGTTTTTATATTAAGATTTCTAAATCCCTTGGTATTAATGATATTCTTTAGAATTGTCCTGTTATTAAGTTGCTGTAAAGATATAAATACAGCAGTTTCATTGGCCTTGTGAGGACAAGTGAAAGCATCTGAACGGTGACCAAAGTGAACAGATTCACTTTGTCTCACATTGTGAGAACATTTTACATTTTATACCAAGGCTGCTGCTACTTGAAATAGGAAGCATATCATTGTCATTTTTATTCTCAGATACAGCTAACTTAAGCTCCAATGCTAACGATAATGCAATTAAAAGTACTTTGAGAGGACTTTGAAATGGTGTCATCCAAACAAAATTTATGTGGAAATGTTAAAATCCATAAATGTGCCTTTCTACCTAAGAGGAATCATCAAAACAAACCCATCAGTGAAATTCAAAAGAAAGGTTGCATAAATAAAACAACTTCATTTTAAAAATCTAGCTGAAATTTAAAAATAGGTTATACTTTTTAAAATGAATGTAAATACTTTGGATTGCATGGGACTGTGGTGTGGGTCACACATGATGTGGTGGTAGGAGACTTAACTGTGACCTCACATGAGCAAGAAATTAAATATTGGGCAAAAATAAACAACAATGCAAGAAAATAACCCAGAATCCCCTCTCATGGAAGGGAAGCATTACTTCTCTTCCATTGTCTCTGTGCTAGTTTTACGATTTCTTCTGGCCCACAGAATGCATCAGACACAGTGTTTTCTTTTGCTCCCTCGGAACCCGCCTACAGCCATGTAAAGAGGCTGAAGCAAGTCTGTGGGATGATGAGAAATACCTTTTCCCTACCCGACTTTCCTCCCATCATGACATGGGTATGATGCCATTCTAGATTTTTCTGTCCCCGACTGACTGGCCACTGAGTGCTGACAGTGACTGAGTCTGACCTAAATCAACTCTGATCACCCAGGGCTTTTGAGCAGGAATAAATACTTATTATTCAAAGCTACAGGTTTGGGAAATAACCCCCCCTTTTTTCCTTTCTTTTTTTTTTTTTTTTTTTTGAACAGCAAGATCTAGTACAGTATACACTCACAAAGAGATAAACTTATTTTGGGGATAACTAAAACTGAGTCACAAAAAAAGTAGGCTAGTAACAGAATACCTATAATCCCTCATTACAGGTTGGAAATGGAGTCTACCATTTCCAACAGCTGGTTTTGTGTTTTACTGAAAATGATGGAACAACACACGTTAATCTTTCCACTCCACTAAGAGAAGAGCCCATGCAGATGGATATTCAGACTGAGTTCACATTCATCTGCAGCCTGTATTACTGACCAAGAGAGGCAAAGATCCAAATACTAACTCATGATTCTGATCACAGCTATAAAGATGACAAGATTAAGAAATAGGTATCTTGTTACCTGGTTCCAATGGATGAGGGCAAGCAGCTGCCCTCCTAGACTTTGGGCCATCCCTCAGTGTTTATTGATCTAACCGACAGTACGCTGAGACTGAGAAGACTTGGTTTGAAAACTGCCTTCAACATTCAGGTGCTGTAGCGAATCCAGTAGTGTACTGTCATAAGACAATGGGCCTCCTGTTCAGAGAAAAAGAGCATCAAGGTGAAGGAACATCATTTATCAATATATAAGTGCGGAGGCAAAGATGGGAAGTTTCAAGGGAAGGTATTTATCATGAGATATTGTTCTATTAAGCTGGCTTTATTTTGGTTATGTCAAGTGATTGATGTGCAGTAGATGTAATCATTTTGTCGAAAAGATGTTAGCCCAGCAGAGTGTCAACTGCTCACTGTACCATTATTAAACAGCTGCCTTCTGATTGACTTCCGAACAAGAGACTTTCAAGCTCCTGTTAATCAGAAACAGGCATTCCAAAAGCAAGTGCAAAGTCAAAAGAAGTGACAAAAGTACTTGATAGACTTTTAAAGTGTCAAGCGAAAGAACCAAATTACATTAAATACAACTTATCATTAAAAGAAAAGGCAAAAAATCCTATAAGGCAATAATTGGAAAATCATACACTCTTTGCTTTACAACTTTTTTGATAATTGACTCTTATTATCTCTCTTGAGGAAGATAATTAATCTTGGGAGATTGTTGATGGCTTTAAAATTAAATTTCTTTGAAAAAAACTGAATAGTGGATTTCATATTTTTTTAAAAAAGCTATTCTGACCTTGGACCTTATTCAAACTGAACTTCCTTCAATTACTGACATTTAAAGGCAAAAACACTTCACTCTGACATTTGGGTGAATCTCTCATGGCAGTGACCAGACTTTGACAAATGTTCCTTTCATTAAAAAAATGTGGTTAACACATATTTTATCAGCGTATTTTGAATGCCCCACACTGTTATAGGCACTGGGGATATAGCAGTGAATAAAATTGTTACCTTGCTGAATTTAATTTTCTTTCATCCTGAATTTAACTAAATTGACTTTGGAAACATCCGATAAACCCCTTTTTTAAGATCCTGTTAGATGTACTCATAGGTGTCGAACTCTGGACTAAGCTGTATTACGCAGGTGTAATTCAGGGAAACTTCTTGGAAAACGCGTCTCAGTAAGTTCGGTATACAAATGGCGCTTGCCCAGGGCTTCGTTATTTCCTGTTTGTATGGTTTTTGGCAAAACACATATTCCTTTTGAAATTCTTTTTCATTATGAAAGTGAGCATTATGGTATCTCCTGGTATGGCTGTGGAGACCAGAGAACATTCATCTGCAGTGACTAAGAGAGTGGCTGCATGTGATATTTGCTCAACACTTTTACAATAATATCAAATGTTGAGGAACAAGTTGTTTTTTTTTTAAGGTTTATTTGTTTATGCTTATCGAACGGGGGTACAGGCCAGAGGTGTTGGGGTGAGAGGATTCACTAGAGACAGAGTGGTGAGCAGAACAGGCAGATGGACTGAAATACACCACTGAGGGGAGCAGCGGGTGGGTCAAGAGAGGTCTGCCACGCCATGTGGGTCAGTTCCCTGGCTGGCAATCAAATGCATACTGCAGTGGCTTCTGAGAGCTTCACAATGCGATACTTTAACCCATTTCGCCACCAGGGAGAGCCCAGCTTTTTTTTTTTTTTTTAATGTTGTGTTTTATTTGCCTCATCCTTTGGAAATGTAATATTAGGCTTAGTTGAGTCACCGAAGATTGTGAGATTCACTCCATGGGTTGACTGTTAACTATGGGAAGGAGAATAGTGGACACACAAAGATCTCTGATATGAAAAACAATATCGTCCACGAAGAAGAGGTTATTTCTTTGATTTTTGTTATTTCCTGTTCTTGGGTTTTCATTCTTTCTGCTTTGAAGCACAGGATCTCATTTCCTGTGAAATAGGTGAGAAAGTGGCCTTAGGCACACCGTGTAAGAAAACCACAAATGGGCCAGCTTTCACTGCGAACAATAATTCAGTGCAGTATATGTTTAAGTGAACATTAATATTGAAAAGCCTGAGATTAACACAGCATCAGTGATTTTTAAGACACGATCAGAGTTACCTAATTTTCCTTTTGCTTTAGGCAGTGTACACACTCGAGAGTGTGCACATAGACCAAGCACACATGAGTCTACAGCTTAAAGCTTTTACACAAACTAAACACAATGCTCACTTCTAGAAACAACACAACTAGTCTCTCCACAGATTCCTCATATGCTCTTTCAGCCACCAATCCCCTTTCCTCAAAGGATAGTAAAATCCTGCCTTTCAGTACCAAAAATGACCTTTCCTTGTTTTGGTAATTATAAGTTGTACAGTATGTCCTCTTTGTGTCTGGCTTCTTTTGTTTATTGTTTTGAGATTTTCCCACATTGGTGTGTGGTTGCAGATATATTTTCACTACTGGACAGTGTTCTGTTGCATGAATATAGTCCACTTTACTCATTTTACCACTGAAGGGTATTTGAGCAGTTTCCCACAGCCACTTAAAAATAAAGGAACATGGATATAACTATGCAACAGTAGACGGACAAGAAAAAACCAAACACACACAACCAAAACAGCAGTTGTGGTCATACGTTGCCCTTGTCCGTTACCCAGCTGTTTTTCTGTAATGGTACCTCAGTGACTGCTTGGGAAACTTGCACACCTACATTTTATATTGTGTTTTTGGCATTCTTCATTATAATGCTTTTCCACCACTTCTCAACCAAGGTGACTTCGTGGTCTAAATTAAAACAATCCTTGGAATTAAATTCTTAGCATATGATACACAGGAAACGTTAATGTTTCAAGGAGATGGTGCAAAATTACCAGCAACTAATGTCTTCCAATATGCTGTGATTCTTCTCCCAGATATCCAGGTGTTCGGCTTTATATCTGATTCTTTGAATTCCCCAGTGGCCTTTCAATCAATTGCTTGAAAAGATTAAGCTAGCCAAATTATGTTTCTGTTGCTTGTGTCCAAAGAATCTTAACGGAGAGAGAAGAGTTAGAGCATTTCACATGGGAAGAAAGAGACAGCTAACCCAAGTAAATAATAAAAAAAAAAAGGTAGAAAATGTAAAGCTGCATTCCTTGTGTGTAGGAAGAGTTTTAAAAATCCCCTTAGTACGTGCAACACTATGAATTGCAAATATTTTTAAAACCAATGAAGATTTATGCTTTAAATGAAATGTTGATTGTCATAGCTGACATTCTGTCTCTGCCAGCTTTGGAAAGTGATGACCATGACTTCTGGACATGTCTAGCCAGATGCTTTATCACATGTGTAACTGCCTTTCCATGAGCGTCAGCAGGGTGAGAGCCTCCTCACTGCACGCTGCCTGCTGCTGCCCTCCGTCAGGGACCACAGCACCTGAGCCTCCAGGCTCCTGGGGTTTGAAACCCTTGGGATCATGTCTGGCCATGGCTGGAAGGCAGCACAAAGCTTGGCGAGTTGGCTGGCAGCAGCTCAGGATACAACCTGCCATATTTAGTTTCTGGTTCCTGAAGACTTTGAAATATCTTTCATCTTTAGGCTTTCAAGACACAGTCCACCACTGTGGATGTCGCAGAAGGAGTTGTCAATTCATTGCCACTCCATCACTTGTCCCTTTAGAACACCTGGGAAAGTCACTGTTGCATTCTTTTGAAAAGTAAATGTCCCCACATTCTTTTCTGCCTTTCTGTTTTTGAGACAAGTCATAGCCATGAGAGCTGAAAACTTTCCTTACCGTGTCATATCTCCTGAGCAGTTGTCAACTACCAGGACACACAGGAAGATCTCGGAAGTGTTTACTATGAGTCTAGACACTTAATCTCTGTTCTTTTTGTGGAGCAGAAAAAGTAGCTTGATAGAAAACGAGTGCCAGAGTGTATGAGCCAGGAGGGTATTTTGGAACAAATAGCTCTACATAGGAAGGTAGATATTTTATAGTCAAATTTAGAATGAGTTTTTACATGTAGAAATGAAATAAATGGAATGTGGTGTCTGTTTTTCTCTATTTTAAACAGGATGAATTATCTTGAAGCATCTGTCAGCTTGCTTAAATAATTTCAAAGCCAGTCTTTGCTTGCAAGGGAAGTGTAGGATGATGACTGATTTCTAATACGATCCGTCATGTTAGTTCTACAAATGAACAATGAGCAGAAGCTCCTTGGAAATTAATTTGGACTTTCCAACTTGATTTATCTAGATGGTTAAATTGTATCTATTGTTTGTATAACTTTGTAGTTCCCAGGCCCCAAGGAAGCTCCTTGTGGTGACTTGTTAGTGAACTCAGTACATCAAGTTACCATGAGTCCACTTCCAAATAACAATATGAGGTCTGAATTCACATACGAGTTTACCAGCTCTGTAACCTTGGGAAAGTTATTCATTTCTCTCATCTGAGACTTTGGAAAGAATAGAATCCACCTCACAGGATAGATATAAGGAGTAAATGAAATGATAGTTAGTAGAAAACTTGTGAGGCTTTATATACTTTGTGCTATGCTCTCTCTTCTTTGTATATCACATCCCTTGCTCTGAAATGTCTTCAGGGCCTCCCTGGTGGCAAATGGGCTAAGACTCCGCTATTACCACTCAGGCCTGAGTTTGATACCTGGCCAGGGAGTTAACACACATGGCACAGCAGACCTCTCCTGTTTCCTCTGCCGCTCCCCTCTGCAGTGTGTTGCAGGCAATCTGCCTATTGTGCCTCCCACTCTGTCTCTGGTGAATATGCTCACCTCCCATACCTCAGTCCTACCTTAATTCTTCGATGAAAAAAAAAAAAAAGATTGTCTTCAATCCCTCTCTGCTTTTCACCTAAATGGCCTTTATATATTCTTGTTGCTTCTTATCTTAAACACCCCATGCTTCCACCCTAAGTATGGTACAACCAGAATCTCTTTAATGGAGGCATTGGTTAAGCCACACTTTACAGATTACTGCAGTAAATCTTTGAATCCATACTCTCTATGATAATAGAGTTTGTACCGATTTTCTTTCCCACATGGAAATCAACATTTTGCACATGGTAAAGCTGTTTCTTTAAAATCACTGCCCTGCCCCAGAAGTGAACACCTCTGCTAGTTTTGCACATAGGATGTTAGCAACAATGATGGTAACAACGGATCCAGAACATCTAAATTTCCTCTAGGTGGAAGTAGTTTGGTCAAACCATGGATAACTCTCCAAACTTTCTCTCTTTGATTTTCTGCTTTAGACCTTGAAATGCAGAGTAAGTATACTTTTTTCCTGTTACTTAGAGGATTGTGGCCAAGTAATGACTATTTTTTTTTTCACTGCACTTATTACTGGTATTAAGACAGTCTTGAATTTTTTTGAATTTTTTGAGCTTTGGCCAAAATCTCATGTTGAGAGTCCAGCCATATGAACAATACCATCCATAATCTACATTTTTTTTTTACTTTCACCTGATGACCAGCTGTCCTGTTGTGTGTATGAATGTCTATTTATCTACCTGATCTATCTATCTATCTATGGGATCCCTGGCCCTCCTTGTTATCGGGCCTATTTTCTTGGTGCCCAGAGTTCTTGCTGGTCAGTCTAGACGTACAGTCAGGCAGGAAGTCTCTCCTAGGGCAAAGGCGCTGGTATGAGGAACATACTGAGAAACCAACATCTGCTGATACTGATTCGATTCATTTGAAAGGATGCTTTGATTAGCAGCAACTATGGAGCATCCCAAGCAATAGCCCCTGGTCGCTCTACCCTAGCTGCGCCAGGTGATGCTGCATCCCTGAAAATGCACCCCCACACGTGTACATTCCTCCATTTTCACAGAAAGGACTACTACAAGGGGAAAGCCTTGTCCTGTCCCAGCCAATGGTTATAGGATTTTGCTGGTAGCACAACCTCTGGTAATTAACTGCATAATCAATACTAAGAAATGAATACCATGATTACATTTCACCAACAAATTGTTATCCCTGAGTTTACTTTCTCCTGGGGAGCATACTTATAAATCTGTCATTTTACTTATATTTATTATAAAAGAAAAAAAAAACAGGAAGTGTGTCTAAGCACATAGAGGGGCCTAAAACAAAGGTTTTCTTTGTGATGCGGCACTTAATATGAGAAGCAGGTGCCCAGTGGGAACACAGCAACTTCCCCCTCCTCCTTCCTTTTCCATAGATTACAGAGGTCCGCAGTAGGCGGGAGAGTAGGCTGTGTGAGATGCCAACAGGCCCAGAGGAAAGAGGCCCACGGGCAGATGGTTATGGGCTGACTCATGAACTGCCTCTCAGTCTTTGTTTCCTCACCTGTAAAGTGACACTCATGGTGATTGTCCACATATTTGATAAAAACCATCAGAAACCAATGCCACATGTACATATTAAACACTCCCACTTTGTAATGTTGCGCACACAGGCACAAGCTGTGTGAAGGGATTGTGTAACACACCTGTACAGATGCAAGGTGCCTAAAGCCCATGTTGTAGCTATATGGAATTGAATTCAATTTTTTCACTGGGAGGGGGCCCCGAATTAGAGGAATCTTAACATTTGTTCCACAGCTCAGAAGCTGATACTATAACAAGACTTCGAGCAGGGTTTATTTCAGACCCAATTTGAGCTATTGAGTACATACCAATCCGAATGCCAACATTCATTACATTTGGAGAGACAGATGGTCTGGACTGAGACAGCCAATTAATCTAAAATGTGTTCTTTGTTGGCACTTATCACAGAGGAAGATCTTTTTTTGAAGTACCTTGTTCTTAAAGTTTACTCTATTTTCTGGCTAATGTTCCTTTATGTAGAAAGAAAAGATACTTAAGGGTAACATTTTACCCATTTTTTTCTTACATTTATAGTAAGTTAATACATAAAAATTACCACTTGTTTAATTTGAAAGAATGTAAAATAAGATGTTCATTTGAAATATTCTGATGTTTCATTAAGGACATTTTTAATCTGGTAGAAAATTGTAAAGAAGTTGCTCTTTCATAGGTTTTGCTCCAATGAGGTCACTTCCCGCCGTCTCGAAAGTCTTTTATTAAATTGTGTAGGTGTAGGTGCCACTAGATGTAAGAGTTGCTCTGGATTGTTGACAGAAAGGAGAAAGCATAAACACACCCTTTATTTACAACACATGTCCTTTGAGGCCCTAGCCATGTTTGATCAAAACATGGAGAAAACATTTTTTATAGCAGAAAATGTTCTAAGCTATCTCTGCCAAATGTTATTCAAGTTTTGTTATGCCTTAGGGTCACATGGTGAGTGTTCCCCCTCCCCTGACTCATGTCAAACCCTAGGCAAAGGGAATCTGGTTTTCCTGGAATAATGAAAGAAGGGTAGGAGGTAGGGCTATATCTTAGTGTCATGCATTTTACATTAGACATTGAAAGATAAGCTTTAGATCCAATACTAGCTGAGTCAGAGTAAGTGGTCTATCATACAAAGTGAGGTGATAAATAGAATTTTTGGTGTGGTGGGAAGAAAACATTAGAAATTTTTCTGTAGCTGTCATCTTTTAAAAAAATTTCATTTTCTACATTTTTTATAAGACAAAGAATATAGTAAAGCAAATGTCCTCATATTCTATTTACAAAAAAATACATAAACCAGTGATACATGCTTATATATTTTTCTAATGAATACCTGAACAATTGAGAACTATTGATCAAGTTAAAGCATATTAAAACTGAGATGTTGCTTTTAAAATATAAAGACAGAAAGCCAGGGAAAAGTAAAGGAAGAAATGAACACACACACACACATTCTATATACAAAGTGTATATAAATTACACACACATGCACACACATCTGTTTATATGGAACTAATAAAAATGATTGTCATGTATCTGGAACTATTATGGACTTCAGAAGTCAGCTTCACAGACTCAGGCCAAGTGGCTCTCTGAAATGAGAGGCAACTTGATTTTTACCTCTGGAGGTGACACAGGCACAATGAAGAGTTATCTGAGCCTTGGATGTTAATATGTTTTGTGATCTACTGTATATTATATTTTGCTATTTTTTATAGTGATTAATGAACAATCTAGGATATTCTTCCGAGAAGTACAATAGTAGTGAGAATATTGAAAGTGCTAATAAGAAGTGGCATCAAATTATTAAAGAAATAAAGGCAGAATGGTGGTTACTTAAATTCACAATGGTGAGATTAATGTTACCTGTGATTATGGAACAAATGGTACAATAGACACGATAATTGTGAAGGAGAAAACAATCTGAACATAGCATCAATAGATCTAAAATATAGAAGAAAATATTTCTGGGCAGTGAATTTTGGTTACTCTGAACTGTCTAACTTCAAAAATTAATCATTTATACATATATATGAACCACATAAAAGATGCAGGTGTTTCGGGGTTCGTATTTCCTAAGAACATATAAATGTCACAGGCAGAACATTAAATTTTAATTTACATGAGGAACCATTTATCGTAATTTCAAAGCATGGTACTAACAAGCTGTTAGGTGTAGAGAAGCTACTTAACCCCTCTGAGCTTAAGGTCCATCGTGCATTGAGATGGAATAAAAATGCCCAGCTATGAGTATTTTAAAAGATTCATGAGATGTTCTTAGCTGTTTGTATATGGGAGGTCTTCAATAAGTGGAGACTGTTACTGCAAAATATCTTCATATCTGCAGCCATAATAAATCAATTACCATGATAAAAGTATTAGCTAGAGGAATATGTCACCATATTAGGCACTTTGTAAAGTATAAGATGAATGTTGATCTTTTTCCTTCCTCTTACTCTATTAATTCAAGTAGAAGTAGAAAATGCATAATAAACTTTCATAAGGAAATAAAGTTCAATTATTAAACATGTGCTTGTTCTTATATAATGGATAACTAAAATCTGTTCATTTAAGCAGTTGTTAAAATATTCTATTCCTACTTTATAAACGACAGTATTTTGCCAGAGCAGATTTGATTACTAGGTAGTTATTGATATGATCATTTTCCACATTTCTGTTAGAATGAGTTTTGCAGTGATGTACTAGAAGTAGGCTTACAGGAGACAAAAATACAGACATAATGGGAATATTTGCAAGCTCCTACTCATGCCTTTTCCAAGGGGCATGCATGCCCAGATAATACATTAAATGGAAAAGTAGACTTTCAGTCACTATTAGATTTTCTGAATATACTTGAACTAAGAAAAACAGATAATGCAGAGTCATTTAAAAAATGTGCAAAACAAGGAGCATTTGAGGAAGCCCCAAACATTCTGGTGACAGATGTCGGTGTTGGATGGACAGGCTGGACTGAAGGTTATTCTACTGCAGTTCTGACAGTAACCTAGGGCTGGGATGAAGAGGTCATGCAGATCTTTAAAATCCTTTGCCCTAATTACATTGTCTCTCATTTTCTTGTAATATTACTTTGAATTACCTGGGATGGAAGTATGTTCATTGCTATCTTTTTACAACTAAAGCACATTTGCTGATAAGGAATTTACAGAGGTCCTAACTATGTCTGATGCTGTGTACTGTACGTGGGTAGAATGTGTGTACTCTACATGCCAGCTCATGTGTGTGTTTCCCTTCCCTGGGAAGCACAGCAGTAAGTCAGAGAGGACACAACTCTCTCCAGACACACAGCAGTGGGTGGGGATTCCGGTTGCCAGCCAGAGTGACTTTCTCTAGGAAAGGTGTCTTCCCTTTTGCTGATGGAAGGGCTTCAAGATGTGATAATTGGTAGTATGTATGTGCGGGAGGTATGTGAGATGACTAAATAGTCACTCTCTGTTTTATAGTCTGTTGCTTCATAGGTAAAATGGAGTTTATGAATATACTGTCAATATTAGACTTTCTCAAGCATTTTCTAATTCAGAGTTGACTTGAATCTATTCTATGTTGTTTTTAACAAGAATGCAGCTAACTGGCAGCCCTTCCCCCAACATTGACTAAGCCTTGTCTCCCATTACCTCCCTCCACCTCTCCATTTTCCCTGGTTTGTTCACCACCGCTTTCCTTATAAGGCAAAAGCCATCATCTAAAGGAATTCATGGAAACGCTGAGGTGGGTGAATTGTCATAAGCAAAGGGGGTTGTGTTTTTGAGGCATTTTTCTGGAGATAGAAAATAGTAGTTCTGAATCCTCAGAACTGTGATAGAAGATAGTAGGTGAAAACTGACTTCTTCGAACAAAAGAAGAAGAATTATGGGACAAAAAGTGAAACCATTACTGGCTGAGAGAAACAAGAACAAATTATTTCCCGGAATAAGTAAGATTTAAAACAGCCCATAGACAAGGCATAAAATGTTTAAAATCATTCTTTTGACGCTAGCTGTGGTTAATAGCCCTTCTGAAATTCTTACGTATCATTATCTTAGTATTAGCATCACTCATCTGCAGCCAACTCTTTGTTCATTAGTTTATTGTATCTCTACCATAACATTTTATTGGTAAACCTAGTAACAGCTTTTTAAGTAGTGTGGTGAAATGAGCTCTGAATGACAAAATTAGAGATAAACAAGATTTGCAAATTGACTAAAATTATTTAGATGTTTGCTTCTCAACACGTGGTTTTGCAGACCAGCAGCAGCAAACTTAAACTGGGATTTTATCAGACATGTAAAACATCAGGCCCTGCCACATGGCTTCTGAGTCTGTGCTCTAACAGGATGCCTGGCTGAATTGTGCATATAAATTTTATGAGCAGGGGTTCACACAAATCCTTCATCGTTCTCTAAAAGGCCTAGCCTGGCCTTAGGGATGATGGTTTGGACTAAATCCCGAACCAGCCCTGCTGTCCAGCAGACCTTTTGGATTCTGTCTGCTAAAAAGGGTGAAAAAGCCTGCCTCTGAATCATGATATTTACTTCATTTAACCCTTTGCTTAAAGAGATAATAATGATGACTTCATTCCAAGTAAAGGCTTAGATTTAGCAAACCAGAATGAGAGTCTTTGAGGGATCTGATTGTTAACTGTGCCCCAGTATAATTTTTGATAGTACTCTATTATACTTTCAGACATATCTGGCTTTAGATGATAAAGTATATGGTCATCCAAGAGCAGATCATATACATTGTTACTTTTACATTTGTTTGCTCATAAATGGCAAGGTGTATACTTCAGGGAGAAGAGGAAATCCCTCCCTCCCACCCCCACCCCCGGGTTATTCTCAGGCAGTCTCAGCGTTCCAGTTAACCCCAGCAAAGCTAGTGGGAAGACATCTATAATTACAAGCCTCTGGGGATTCTATACGGTGTGGATTCCAAAGATAGTGAGGCAAAGTGGGGGGAGGAGTATAGATCCTGAGCTAAAAAATGGGGAGGGGTCTGGGGCTCCAAGAAGAGAGGAGAGGCATGCCCAGGATGAGGAAGGTGTCCCTCAGGTGACAAAGACCAGCTGATCTGTAATTAGACGTTTGCTTACCATATAGACAGGTTTCTCTGCTAGGAAAGTGAGCTGGTAAAAATGCTAATTCTGGATAGTGTCCCCAATTTTCAGCCTTCTAGGCAGTTAAAGGAGTAGTAATAGTTTCTCTTAAATCTGTAGCATCTTGAGTGCCCTCAACTCAAAATAATCCACATTCCAAGATGCTGTGTCTTGGGAAGGTCTATTCTGAATATCATCGGGAGGCCTCTTCTGAACATCTTCAGGAACCCTAACCGTCATATGCACACTTATCAGCAAATAAAAAAGGAACAAAACAGACGCAGAGTATTTGTGTAGACCAAATCCTTTGGGAAGCCAGTGATAGATGAGCCTGGGGGAGACAAGCCGTCCCCCTCGGGCACCGACAGCCTCCACCTGTGTGTCCTACCCCCGCATCAAGATTGCTTTCTAGGATCAAGGGACAGCCCACACCAGGGGACATTCAGCCTTGACTCTGGACGGGTACTGCTTTTGAAATGCCTTTTTTTTTTTTTCAGCCTTCCTTTATTTTATTTTATTTTATTTTTTGTTTAGGAAGCTCGGTTTTCTTGTATTTGAGATAACATTGGTTTATGACACTGAGTATGATTTCAAGGTCTAGGGTCACACCCTTACCACACCACAGCCACCTGCAAGGCCTTCCAGTCCTCAGCCTGGGTCCTTTGTGGCCTGCCCCACTTTGCTCTTCTTATTTTAATCAAGATGAATTTAAAGACTGTAGGTTAAGTTTCATAAGTTCAAGCTGAAGGTGTTGTGTGCTCCCTGCTCTCAACTTTCTCTGAAAGAAAAGAGATTTGCGAGCTCTGTGGCCAAGATTTGGCCAAGCTGTTTGATTTTCAATAAGGCAGCTCAGGTTTTACTTCTCATCTCCATTTCTTAAGTGTAGACCCACTACACTAGATATTTTTCATAGGTTATCTAACTTGTTGTTTCAAAAAAAAAAAAAAATCTCTACTCTTAAAAAGGCTTCACTTATTCCTATTATCTCACATACTTTTTAGCATTAGAAAACCCTCTGTAAAATCTTTATTTTCTCCTATTCTACCCCAGCAAATATTTTGCACAAATTAAAAAAAATAAAATAAAAATAGCTAAAGCTACTTAAATAGCAATGAAATTAAACTCCAACATCAACCACCTATAACCATCTATGTGAGTAAAACTCACATCAAAAGAACATGTTTTATATCCCACAATAAATATTGCCAATTTAATGGTCTTTTGTTGAAGGTGTTAAATATTTATTTCACCCAAACCTCAAAGTATTGCCTAGGGAAATAAACGTATAGCCAAATGATAGACATATTATTCTGATTTAAAAAAAAAAATACTGTTTCCCCTGGCAGGCCCAGAAAAATAAAGCTTTAACAGAGCAAACTGCGCAATAATAATCAATACGGCGCATGTTGCTACTCATGTATTTGCCCGGAAACATTGTTAGCAATGATTTCCAGCACAAGGTAACTCGTTCTCAGTGTTGACACCCCAGTCGTTCTATGTTCAAGTCAGTAAGGAGAGGAAAGGAATTAGATCACTGCTCTGTTGCATTTTTTCAGTTTTCTTTGACATTAATTATTTAGCTCATAACTGTCTCAAAACTGTTTAAAATTAACATTCTGCTTCTCCTTAAGGTATATGATGTAGATTACAATAAAATCTTAGCTTTCAAACCACAGTAAATGGTATGCAGAGATTCAGAGGTGTCTAGGAAGCATTCACTGTACTGGGAAGGAGCCGTTATTAACACTGCGTGCTTCCTGGCAGCCAGTGCAAAGAGGGAAAGAGTGAGAGAAGATGGACAGGAGGAAAGGATAAAAGTGAGGAGGGAAGGAGATAAACCGCCTAGTTGCTATTACTTGACACAGGTGTCTGTAACTACTCAAAAAGAGCCCGCTGTGAACAGTCGCATTGCCGACCACCTGCCCACTGTCCCCACATGGCCCCAACCTACTCTTTAACAATATTAGACATAAGTAAAATTTATGCGAAAGCATATGTATTGGCAGAAATATTTCCCTGCCTTACATATTTCACTTAACGGTTCATTACTCACATTTGCTCTTAAATACAGTAGTTTTAACAGCTGTCTCTAGTTCCTATCAAAGTACCCTAAAAATCCTATAATAATATTTTCCACCTCATTTCCTCCTTTCTTTCCACTGCACTGTGATAAAGCTCTGTGTCCGATAAGGGAAAGTGACAGCCTTGTCAAACTCTAGCACGAGCATTTGCATACTGTTATTTTATTCAGATGATTAGAGCAGCCACCAGAAACTGAAGGAATTTACTTTCCCTAAATAATACATTTTCACTGATTATGGTGTTTTATCCTACAGTCTGTCACTCACAAACTATCTCTCTTGTAGCTTGGCTTTTTTAAGTAAAGAACAATTTTTCTTATTTTCAACTATAAAATAGATTGTTAAGAAAATAAAATCATCAGAAAACACTGGACAGCATCCTTGTTTTTTGATGAGATAGTGAATAATGGTTGTTAATGTTAATACAATGATTAAACCCATGAAAAACTTTGCTGTCCTTAACCCCAGAAGATGGAAGTGCTTCTCAGACCTTCCGCACATTCTACAAAGGTCAGTGAAGCTGCTCCAGAGGCTTTGATAGATGCTTCAGAAAAACATCCTATTTCTTGTATACAAGTTCCTTAATATGGGGTGAGGGTGGGCAGGAGAATAATCCACCACTCAAAGGTTTCAATTACTCTCAAAAGGGTAGAATATCTTTTAGTATTTTTGAGCTTCTTTATTCCCTGAAATTCATCCATTCAAATGGTAAAATTGGTGTATGGAGTAAATTTTCTTCAAAGGCTTTTGGTCGGGTCAACCTTGGTAGGAAGTTTTTCACCCAGGAAACTCTGTCAGAAATTGTGCTAATTGTTAGCTCTCTCCCTATTATATCCCAGCACACAGGAATTGAAAATTTTACGAGTTTGCCTTACCATCACCTTACCAGGGAGATGATACTCAGTAGCTCGCTTAGTGACCCTGAATATCATTGCCCTTATCTGCAAAAAAATGGATTTTCAGAGAATCTATAAAGTTGTTGAGAAGACTAGATTTAAAATCTGAATGTTTGTGGGCTTGTACTCTGTGAAGTGTTATGAACTTTGGCCATATTAGACTTGAACAACACTCAATTTTAATTCTGAAATCCTTGAAAGGTGAGAGAAAGAGAAACTGCCCTTTTCTCCACAGCAAATCCTATCAGTTTGTTCAGAGATGGTGTCTGAACGCCTACTCTCTTTCTCCCCTCCTTCCCTCCTCTGCTTTCCACCCCCATGACCCATTCCTCTTCCTAGACTCTAGATTAGGCAGTCGCTCATTACATTTTTTTTTTTAAAGATTTATTTATTTATTCATACAGAGCTGGGGTATAGGCCAGAGGCTCAGGGACGGTGAGAGGCTTCACCAGAGACAGAGTGGGGAGCAGAACAGGCAGATTGACGAAGTACACTGCTGAGGGGAGCA